>NW_015173731.1:126893-131786 GCF_001447785.1 Gekko japonicus
CTCAGGGGGGGGGGCTCCTTCTTTGGAGGTTTTCAAGCAGAGGCTCGATGGCCATCTGACAGCAATGTGGATCCTGTGAACTTGGGCAGATCACAAGAAGGGAGGGCAGGAAGGGTTGCACCAGCGCTTAGTTCCCATGGCCCTTTCTTCCACGCCCAGGGAAATGCTGATCACCACTTTGGGATCAGGAAGCAATGTTTCTCCAAGCCAGTTTGGCCGGAGATCCTGGAGGTTTTTTGTCATCTTCTGAGCGTGGAACAGCAGTCCCTGTGTGTGTGTGTGTGGGGTTGGACTAGATGACCCTGGAGGTCCCTTCCCACTCTATGATTCTAAGATGCACAAGCACTCGTCTCCCAGAATGATGCATCCATTGGAACTTAAATACATGTTTCTCATTAATATACAATCCAAGGCATGTAGAGTGTGGATCTTCTTCTCCTGGACAAAAGCCTGACCTGCGTTACATGGGGGAGTGGGCAGCCTTCAAGAAAGAGAGAGCTCTGTCCTCGCAGCAATAGAACCTTTGTTCCTTGCAAGCAACCATGGGAAGGGCGACTGCATGAGCCTGCTTTGGCTTTCCAGTAGGGTTGCCAGCTCTGGTTCGGGACGTTTCTGGAGATTTGGCGGTGGGTTCTGTTGGAAATACGTGTGTGTTGCAAGGTCTAATTCAGTCATTATAGGGTTAATCTGTTTACCTTGTGTGCTATTGTTTAGACTGACTGGAAGGGAAATCTGACACAGAGCCAATGGGAAGAGAGCCCGGGAGACTGAAGCCTATTTACTAACAATCATTGGTTAATGCATTCAGGTGATTTCCTTCTAGGGGTCAAGAAGAAGAATCTCCATTGTTGTTGTTGCTGTTGTTGTTTTGAGATCATGTGGTCCGTCTGTTCTGTAGCTGTAGAGATGTAGCCCTAGGTCTTTGTTATTTTGTAGATTTTCCCGTGTACCCTTCTCTTAGAAATAAAGATTTTTTTAATACAGAAAGAAATGCCTCCTCTCCAGTGAAGCAAAGATCCATTGCAAACTCTGAAAATCTAAGTATTTTTGCCAATTTTTCCAACAGATTCTGGGGAGGGCAGAGTTTGAGGAGGAAATGTACCTCCGAGGGGTACGAAGCCACAGAGTGCTGTTGGGTTTTGCAGGCGTCATCCCTTCAGGCATGAAAGGGTTAAGCTGAAGTTTCTGCAAGCTAATAAACAAGTTTAGCATCGAGCCAATCAGTGCAGAATAAAATCTTCCCAACCAAAAAGGGGGAGGTTTTATTCTTAACGAGGCGACCCTAAGGTTGACTATTGGCTAATTAATATATTGGAGATAGTTCATGCCATTCTGCCCGTACACAAAGGGTGGAGTCTTGGGGGGGGGGACTTCCTTTCCTTTCTTCTTAGGGTCACAGAGAAGTGAGGGGGGAACAAAGAAACAAGACAGAGAATATCAGAACTAGAAAGATGAGTTTGTTAGACTGTTGTTGTTTTCTTTCCGTGTAATCCTTTCCCTAATTTTGTAGCAAACTTTTTCTTAGAAGTTAAACACACAGGTCTGTGCAGTATTGCATGACGCTTCATTTACTCTGCTAAATAGCCAAGTGCCCCCTGCAAAGCAGCCGTTTCCTCCCAGAGAATCATAAAATCCTAGAATCACAGAGTTGGAAGGGGCCCTACCAGGCCATCTAGTCCAACCCCCTGCTCAATGCAGGACCAGCCTAGAGCATCCCTGACAAGGGTTTGTCCAGCCGCTGCTTAAAGACTGCCAGTGAGGGGGAGCTCACCACCTCCCTAGGCAGCTGATTCCACTGTTGCACAACTCTGACTGCCAATTCCCCTCCCCCCCAATATTCATCCGGTACCCTCCCACCCTTAATTTAAAGCCATGATTGCGAGTCCTCGCACCAGTTTGGTGTAGTGGTTAAGTGTGCAGACTCTAATCTGGGAGAACCGGGTTTGATTCCCCACTCCTCCACTTGCACCTGGCTGTATGACCTTGGGCAAGCCGTAGTTCTGATAAGAGCTGTTCTTGAAAAAGAGCAGTTTCTGTCAAGAGCTCTCTCAGCCCCGCCTACCTCACAGGGTGTCTGTTGTGGGGAGGGGAAGGGAAAGGAGTTTGTAAGCCGCTCTGAGACACCTTTGGGTAGTGAAGGGCCGGGTATAAATCCAACCTCTTCTTCTTCTTCTTCTTCCTCTCCTCTGCTGCCAACAGGCACAGCTCCCTGCCCTCCTCTTAAGTGACAACCCATCAAATACTTGCTATCTTTAAAGATAAACATGATCTCTTCAGTCTGGGGATCAGTTGTAATTCCCAGAGATTTCCAGGCCCCGCCTAAGGTTGGTGACCCAACTGATCAGGTTGGTTCACTCGGAGTTTGGGACAGACAGGAGTTAGAGAGGGTGTGAGGGACAAGGAGTGGGTGGGGCAGGGAGGATTCTCAAGGAGTATTCGTAGATAAAATTCATGGATTCGTAGCTGAATGCCCCTATAACATTTTGCAGAAACAAAAAATTCGTAGAAGAGTCGAATGTCCCTATAACATTTTGCAGAAACAAAAGATTCGTAGAAGAGTCGAATGCCCCTATAACATTTTGCAGAAACAAGGCCGACTTTTTTGGACATCCGTTTCTACAGCTATTTAAAACCACTCACTTTCCATCTTGGGTACCTAGGGCGGAACAGAACTGTGGCTAGAAGGCTCCTGTTTTTATTCCATTAACACTTCTGCTCCAGAAATCTTCTGTAAACCTCCCTTTAAAAACCAAGGGGTGGTCCCCAGGAACACCCAGTGTAAGGATGTTGGACTGGGGAAAAAAACACCTCAGCTCCCATATGGGGCTTTTCAAAGGTTCATGGACATTACAAGAAGAGGGGCTCTACACTCTCATCGATATCTCTGTGCAACTTTGAAGAATAATCATATTAGTCTCCCTAAATTTACCAGGCATATCCGGAACCCAGGCCAACTGCTGAGTGTTGGTGCGCGGTGCCTTTACACAGAAGAAATGCTGTGTTTTGCAACAATTAATTTTGCAGAGGAAGCAGCCTGCTTAAAGACGCCTGCAGCAGTCGCTAAAATGTGTGTTGTTTTTCAAGGCCGCCAGACACACAGTTGGCTAGGTTGGCTAATAAACAAAGCAACAATGCAACCTCCCCCCCTCCCCCAAGCCTCATGGGGTTTGCTGAAGAAGGGGTGAGGGGGAGGAATGAGAGGTAAAATGAGTAATGCTTACCTACCAGGGGTGGATGAAGACAGTAATTGTTTAGCCTGCAGCGGATCTCTGCAAGGGTTAAAAATGACAGAGATATTAGTGGGAACGCGGTAAGATGCTTTGGTTTGAAGCTTTCAGCAATACACAGACTGTTATTTACCGGACTTGGTCGATTTACTTCTTAATGCAATAATGACCTGTGAAATGAAACGTGAGCTAGACAATTGTTCCTCATTGTTTCCAATAAAACATCCTTTCATACCCCATTAAGCCACCATTAATTCCATATGAAAGAGAGGCAGGCATGAACATTCCGATCTCGGCTGCTCTCTTTCTCTGTCACCAATCCTTTCCCTCTAAGACTGTCATGTTTACTCTTGGGAAATGGTAAGTTTATAACACAAATCTTTTTTTAAAAAAAATCCTTATCGAAATGATCTCAGCTTTGATGCGGGTCCGCTTCGGTTTTACGCACTCGGGCGAGTCGAGATTTGACACATCTTCGCTTGTGCGTGGCTCCCTCACCCTCGCTTAGTTATTTCTGCCGAACACCCACATGTGTATCAAGAGGAAATCAGTCATAAGATAGATGGGAGTAGTTGCCCAGAGCCGTAGCAAGTGGCAGAGAGGTAGGTTTCGTACTTGACATTTTGTGAGCGAAAATTCGGGTGCCGGTATTCGGCAGGATTCTCCGTTTTCGCTGGCAGTGGCGGCAAAAATTACGAATGCCGTGCTTCTTAGGAAATGGACTGAAAATAAAACCTTGGAAGCTGATGTTTGCCTTCATGTGAATTCATGGTGTGACTGCATTTGGAAGACAGTTCTAGTCACCGCATGCCAAAACAGGATATCTGGAAAAGGTGGAAAACAAGGCAATCAAAATGAGCCAAGGGTTAGAATAATATTCCATACACAGAAAGCCTGAATCAGTAGTCTCTCTCTCTCTCTCTCTCTCTCTCTCTCGTTTTTAGTATGGAAAGAACATGACTTTGAGTGAACATGAGCCCAGACTAGCCCCAGTCTCATTGGATCACAGAAGCTAAGCAGGTTCAGCCCTGGTTAGTATTTGGATGGGAGACCCCCAAGGAAGTCCTGGGTTGCTACACAGAGGCAGGTAATGGCAACCCACCTCTGAACGTCTCTTGCCTTGAAAACCTCATGGAGTCGCCATTAGTCACCTGTGACTTGACAGCATTTCCCACCAAGGGTGGGGCATGAGAGAAGGTTATAAAATGGGAAGGGTGGAGAAAGCCAGTGGGAAGAACTTTCCACTTCTAAAGTGCAAGATCAAGGCCGACCCAACGAAATGGCAGCAGCTTCGGGGCAGACAAGAAACTGGTTTTCGTATAAGATAGATAGATAGATAGATAGATAGATAGATAGATAGATAGATAGATAGATAGATAGATAGATAGATATATAGATAAATAGATAGAGATAGATAGATAGCTAGATAGATGACACAAATAGATAGATGATAGATAGATAGATGAGAGAGAGAGAGAGAGATAGGATAGATAGATAGATGAGAGATAGATAGATAGATAGACAGATAGATAGATGATAGATAGATAGATAGATAGATAGATAGATAGATAGATAGATAGATAGATGATAGACAGACAGACAGACAGACAGACAGACAGACAGACAGACAGACAGACAGACAGACAGACAGACAGACAGATAGATA
>NW_015173731.1:132016-145496 GCF_001447785.1 Gekko japonicus
TAGATAGATAGATAGATAGATAGATAGATAGATAGATAGATAGATAGATAGATAGATAGAGAGACAGCGACAGCGACAGAGACAGACAGCCAGACAGACTGATGGCTAGCAGCTTGGATGGATTTAAAATAGACAAAATTCTCTCGTTTTGCTTGCAATTTCCTTCCTCCGCCTACCTTCTCAGTTACCCACTTGAACTTCTCTCCCCCATCCGGCCTGTCCACTCACTCACTTTTCTACCCTGTGAGGAAGGGGCTTCCTCTCCTCACCTGCTCCGAGTGGGCATTGTGGCCATTGCTATGGCAAGCCAGAATACCTCACAGACCCTGGTGTGTATTTTGCTTGTGATGTCTAAAATACCTCACAGACCCTGGTGTTGCTAAAATTCATAACCCTGTCCTTCAGACGTGCTTATTTATTTTTATGCAACAAGGAGAGCCCTGCTGGATCAGACCAGTGGTCCATCTAGTACAGCGTCCTGTCCCACACAGCAGCCAACAGTTGCTCTGTGGGACCAAGAGCAAGACATTAGAGGCTGAGGCTTTCTGCTGATGTGGCCTCCTGGCACTGGGATTCAGAAGTTGACTGCCTCTGAACATGGAGGTTCCCTTTAGTCCCCATGGCTAGTAGCCCCTGGTAGACCAGTGCTCCATGAACCTGCCTGATCCCCTTTTAAAGCTGTCTGTGCCTGTGACCATCACTGCATCCTCTGGCAATACATTCCACATTTTAATCACTCATTGAGTGGCCCTAAATTGTATCCGTGGCTGGCCTTGTTGCATGCAATATTTTTACTTGCACAGGGACCAGCCCTTAGCTTTTATGGAATTCTGGAGGAAGAGAGTGTGACGATTTGAGACACTGCAGGGTAAAATTGTCTACATGACTTGGGAGGTTTTATTTTAGAAGAAGAAGAAGAGGAGAAGAGATTGGTTTATGTACCCTGCCCTTCACTACCCAAAGGAGTCTCAGAGCGGCTTACAAACTCCTTTCCCTTCCCCTCCCCACAACAGACACCCTGTGAGGGAGGCGGGGCTGAGAGAGCTCGGACAGAAACTGCTCTTTTTCAAGAACAGCTGTGCCAGAACTACGGCTTGGCCAAGGTCATCCAGCTAGGTGCAAGTGGAGGAGTGGGGAATCAAACCCGGTTCTCCCAGGTTAGAGTCCGCACACTTAACCACTACACCAAACTGGTGTAGGAAACACGAGGATCTTAGCATGAAAATAAAATTCAAGACAGTTCAAAGCCCAGCTCTGGCAAGAGCCTGATTCCTAGCTACTTGGAACATACTGGTAGATTTCGTGTCACTTTGCATCTTGCCAGAGCTGGGTTGAGTTCCATCAAGCGGCCTGATGAAGCCCTAAGAAATGGCAAAGCAGCCTAGGCGTGCCCTCGCCGCTCCTTTGGTTCGCACCACAGCTGGTCCTGAGCTAGTCTACCGCATGCTTCCTTCTGGAAACTCTTCTCTGCACCTTGAGCCGGTGACCGCATCGATCTGAAGAGAGACTGGTACCTTCAAGGACTCTTAGGTCACTATTCAACTGGTGCAGTTGTCATTTATGCATGGGGGCAAAACTCTTTGTTATGTGTATCAATTTTGTTTGTAAGTAGAACTGTATAAGAAGACAGTAGTCTCTCGCTCCACGCGACAGGTTACTCTATCAATTTACTTTTAAGCTGTGCAGGATAGGGTGAAGAGGGTTAATCTTTCTATCTCCATCCAGCTTTTGCTATTTGAAACCAACTCACTCTGTTCCTCTGCTCTTAGCCTTTAAAACGAAAAGATACGTGTCCTTTCAAAAACCACATTTCTTTTTCCTTTAAAATGCTTACAGTTGAGCAGGGGGGCTGGTTTTGAATAGTGAAAACCGGTGGGAGTTGAAGAGTTAAACGTCCTCTTTCTTCCCCACAGAGCCCCAAGGCAAATCGAGGCCGAGTAAGCTTATGTTACATTTTATATCGACTAAGTGCTTCATTTTGACTGTTTGAGGCCTCGTATCTCTTGCGCTGTGGCATCCTCCGCATTGTCTGGAGTATTACGATATGGACTTCTGATCATCTAAAAGGTAAAAGCTAAAGGTCTCCCTTGCTCGAAAGCCAGTCGAATCCGACTCTAGGGTTGCGGTGCTCATCTCCGTTTCAAAGCCGAAGAGCCAGCGCTGTCCGAAGACGTTTCCGTGGTCATGTGGCCGGCATGACTAAACACCAAGGCGCACGGAACGCTATTACCTTCCCACCGAAGTGGTCCCTATTTATCTACTTGCAATTTCTTGCTTTCGAACTGCTAGGTTGGCAGGAGCTGGAACTAGAGACGGGAGCTCATCCCGTCATGCAGCACACTCGGGTCTCGAACTGCTGAACTACCGACCTTCCACAGCATGCAGTTCAGCGTCTTAACCACTTGAGCCACCTCAGCTCCTTCTGATCATCTAAAGCAAGTATAAAACGAACAAAACTTTTCTTTTGGTCGTACAGGAGTCTGCGGCGGGAATCGAGAGACAGATATCAATTAAGGCTGGAATAATACATTCAGAACGGAATCAACAGCCTGTGATTGGGGGGTTTTATTCCCTCTTTTCCACTAATCACTACTGACCACAGTGAGCTCCGGGCTAGGAAATAAAAGGCAAGGATAAAGAAAGGGAAATCGGTTTTATTGTTCTTGTCGTGGGATTTTAATTTTTTTTTAAAAAAAGAAACATAGCACGGGGAAAAAAATGTCAGCAAAAATCATGACCCACATCTCTTTATAAAAGAATTGAGTTCATAAAAGGTACAAAGAACTTGGAAGCGCCCGGAGGCTGTTCCATGCAGAGGGTGAGTTTCCCGGTAATTAAAATGCACATAAGCTCCGTAGTAAGCAACTATATATTTGAAGCCTGGGAAAAAGGCCTGTGCTGTGAGCTCTTTAAGTTTGAAGGGCGTTCCTTTCCCTTGTACTGTCTGAACCAATACAGCCGTGTAAGCGGCGCTCAGGAAGCCGGCTCACTTCTTGCCAGGAATAATTTATATCACTCGGTGTTTTCGACAATCTGATGATTGCCGTACTATCAAAAATGGCCGTCACTCTGCAACACGTTTGTTGTTTCTTTCTTAATTGGGTGAAGTTTGCCCTTGGCTGCTGTCGGCAATTAAAATGCCCGGTGCTCTGATCTGCAGCCTGCCTCCAGAACTGAGCCCCCCCATGTTTAGTCATTCTCAATGGGGTTTTATGTACACAACACTTTGAAAGCAAGGGACTCCGCTAGGCTCCACAGAAAGGCGTTATGTCTGAGGAAGGTGAAGGGTCCCCCCCTCCCTCCTTGCTGCCATAACAAAGTGCCAACAGGACAATGATGGAGAACCTGATAGAACATGCTTGTGAGGAAACCTGAGATGCTTACGGGAGGCCACGGTTGAAATCTTTGTTTCAGAGGGTGGCCACATCCATCTACAGTAGAGCAGCTAGATTCTGGTCCAGTAGCACCTTAGTGACCAGTAAGCTTTTGGGTCTTATGAGCTTTCAAGAGCCAACCTCAACCCCCCCACACACACACACACAAATTTTGTTGGTCTCTAAAGTGCTACCGGACGGGAATCGAGCGGCTGAAATCCTTAGATTTCTCATCCTTCATTCATAATATCGCACTGACACTGAAACTCGACAGTGGCCTTTCATGAGGTTCTTAGATTTCCTCATATGTATGCACGTGCGGTCAAGTCGCAACCGATTCATGGTGACCACAGCGAGGGGATTTCCAGGAAAGTGAGAAGCAGAGGTGGTTGGCCATGGCCTTCCTCTGCAGAGCCTTCCTTGGTGGTCTGCCATCCAAGACTTATGGTGACCCCAGCAAGGGGCTTTCCAGGCAAGTGAGAAGCAGAGGTGGTTGGCCATGGCCTTCCTCTGCAGAGCCTTCCTTGGTGGTCTGCCATCCAAGACTTATGGTGACCCCAGCAAGGGGCTTTCCAGGCAAGTGAGAAGCAGAGGTGGTTGGCCATGGCCTTCCTCTGCAGAGCCTTCCTTGGTGGTCTGCCATCCAAGACTTATGGTGACCCTAGCAAGGGGCTTTCCAGGCAAGTGAGAAGCAGAGGTGGTTGGCCATGGCCTTCTTCTGCAGAGCCTTCCTTGGTGGTCTCCCATCCAAGTACCAACCCTCCTTCACTTCTGAGATCTGAGAAGCAGAGGTAGGTGGCCATGGCCTTCTTCTGCAGAGCCTTCCTTGGTGGTCTCCCATCCAAGTACCAACCCTCCTTCACTTCTGAGATCTGAGAAGCAGAGGTAGGTGGCCATGGCCTTCTTCTGCAGAGCCTTCCTTGGTGGTCTCCCATCTAAGTACCGACCCTGCTCAGCTTCCAAGATATGACAAGATCAGGATACACCATGCCGCTTTCCCTCCTGATTTCCTCATATGGCTATATAACTATAGGCCCAGATCCTTATTTTCCCCATACATTTTTACCGATAGTCTAAAGTGTATGGTGCAATGGGAAGGTAGGAAATGAGTTTCCGATCTCATGTTGTTGGCATGGGTAGTCCAAACAGGCCAGCTTCTCCACAGCAGAGCCTTCCCTGTGGTCACTAAGTTGTGGCTGTGCTTCCTGTCCCTTCTCTGTAAACTTCATCACATTGTTTCCCTCCGTCCCACTTCTTCATCCCCTCTTCTACCGGTGCCACTGGAGCAAAAAAAAGGACCGGGAGCCTTCCTTGGTGGTCCTTTTAGATGTGGTAAAGGTTTCCCTTGCTCGAAAGCTAGTCAAATCCGACTCTAGGGTTGCGGTGCTCATCTTCGTTTCCAAGCCGAAGAACCAGCACTGTCCAAAGACGTTTCCATGGTCATGTGGCCGGCATGACTAAACACCGAGGCGCACGGAACGCTGTTACCTTCCCACCGAAGCGGCACCTATTTATCTACCTGCAATGTATTGCTTTTGAACTGCTAGGTTGGCAGGAGCTGGGGCCAGAGACGGGAGCTCACTCCATCACGTGGCACTCGGGTCTCAAACTGCTGAACTACCGACCTTCCGACCTGCAGTTCAGCATCTTAACCACTGAGCCACCGCACCTCCTTATTTTAGATGTGAGCTCCTGATCATTTGAGAAAAGTCTCAACGTCACTGTCAAAGCAGGAGTCTGCTTCAGCAGAGCAGTAGCTGTGACTTCTTCAGAACTCATGGAGTTCTAGGTTTCCATTCTCTGCAGAGTTGCTAATGTGAATTAAAACTTGAGCTCTGGGTGAAGGCAGGGAAGTTCCCTGCAGTAGCCCTGGGAGTGGCGACTGTGTATTTTGAATGGCTTCCTGGACTATATTGTATGGTTGTTGTTGTTATCATCATCGTATGGCATTGTGTGTAGTATAGCCAGGAGATCCTAAGACTGTCTGGCAGTTCTAGATGTTTTGTAGCGTTATGCACCATTAGGTGGCAAGCTAGACTTGTTTATAAGGCAAGAGACATTTTGAGCTAGTTTGGTGTAGTAGTTAAGGGCACGGACTCTAACCTGGGAGAACCGGGTTTGAGTCCCCACTCCTCCACAGGCAGCTGCTGGTGTGACCTTGGGCCAGTCGCAAGTTCTCTCAGAGCTGTTCTCTCACGAGCAGTTCTGGAGAGAGCTCTCTCAGCCCCACCTACCTCACAGGGTGTCTGTTGTAGGGAGGAGAAGGGAAAGGAGATTGTAAGCCACTCTGAGACTCCTTCGGGTAGTGAAGGGTGGGGTATAAATCCAATCTCTTCTTCTTCTACTACTTCTTCTGAGGTGGTTTGCCCTTGCCTACCTCTGCATCATGACTCTGGTATTCCTTTTAGGTCGCCCTTCCAAATACTAACCAAGGCTGACCCTGCTTAGCTTCCGAGATCTTCCAAGATCTACACCATATTTGTTGGGTGATAGTGAGATATTGAAAAAAAAATGGTATTTAGCAGAGATAAAATAGCCTAGCAGTGCCAGAGTAAAATAATTCAGACTGAGAGTCCATGTGTGATTAAAATAGAAAGTTTTTACTAAGTTCTAGCATGGGAAGGGTAACTGGGATGAAAATAACAACAGAGCAAAATCTGCTGCATCCTTACTCTACAAAGACAAAACTAGAAGAGAGAGAGTATGGCTGCTCTTGTTCTTCAGAACACCAAACAAAGACGGGAAGAGAAGCCATAAAATGGTAATACACCTTGACACTTTAGTCCCAATCAAATCCCTAGATCAGGGAGAAAATTCCCGGGCTTTCTACAGCTAAAGAGCATTGGTTACATGAGAAACATGTGACTTCCTGTGAGTGACATAAACAAACATTTAACCCCAGATATACTGAGTGTTTTCAACTTGTAATACCCAACAATATTGTATGGTGTAGAGAGTAGACAAGCTGCCGGAATAACCCAGACTAGCTGGAGGTCATCAGACCTTAGAAGCTAAGCAGCGTCAGCTGTGTTTAGTGGTTGAATGGGATACCACCAAGGAAGACCTGGGTTGCTCTGAATGCATGAAGGCGCCTTATACAGAATCAGACTATCAGTCCATCAAGGTCAGTCTTGTCTACTCAGACTGGCAGTGGCTCTCCAGGGTCTCAGGCAGAGATCTTTCCCATCATTTCCTACCTGATCCTTTTAGCTGGAGATGCTGGGGATTGAACCTGGGACCTTCTGCATGCAAAGCAGATGCTCTAGCACTGAGTCACAGCCCCTTTCGATGTGTGGAAGAAGGCAATCGCAAAACCTCCTCTTCTCTTCTCTTCTCTTCTCTTCTCTTCTCTTCTCTTCTCTTCTCTTCTCTTCTCTTCTCTTCCTCTTCTCTTCATCTTCTCTTCTCTTCTCTTCTCTTCCTCTTCTCTTCATCTTCTCTTCTCTTCCTCTTCTCTTCCTCTTCTCTTCATCTTCTCTTCTCTTCTCTCCTCTTCTCTCCTCTTCTCTTCTCTTCTCTTCCTCTTCTCTTCATCTTCTCTTCTCTTCTCTCCTCTTCTCTCCTCTTCTCTTCTCTCCTCTTGACTTCAAAACCTCATGAGGGGTCACCAAGAGTTGGTTGCAACTTGATGGCACATAGTTGTTTTAAGTAGAGGGTAGACATCGCTTCTCGGGGTTTGATGGGAAGCACCAAGGACCCTGATGTCCAGTGCAGGCACTGCTAACATTGTTCAAACACTGCTGAGGTCTGATACGAAGAAGCCCTCTGAGCTTCACAAACACGGCCTTTACAACATGGCTGTGCAACCTGCGTCTTAGTAAAAAAGGAAATGGACTCTTTCAGGGATACTGGAGGGGGTAGATAGGATACTAGAATAACCAGCGTGGGAAGGGACGGCACACAAAGATTTTCGTGGGCTTCTCAGAGATGTTTAACAGAAAGGGAATGCACAGTGCGCCTTTGTATGTTTATGACTTATTGTGAGACCCCGTGTGCCACTTTCTGATAAAGAACTGGAATCAACCAGTGTTTGGGATGCAGAAACAGAGCCAGTTTGGTATAGTGGCTAGGAATGCAGACTCCAATCTGGGAGAACCGGATTTGATTCCCCACTCGTCCACGTGCAGCTGCTGGTGTGACTTGGGTCAGTCACAAGTTCTCTCGGAGCTGTTCTCTCATGAGCAGTTCTGGAAAGAGCTCTCTCAGCCCCACCTACCTCACAGGGTGCCTGTTGTGGGGAGGGGAAGGGAAAGGAGATTGTAAGCCGCTCTGTGACTCCTTCGGGTAGTGAAGGGTGGGATACAAATCCAATCTCCTCCTCCTCCTCTTCTTCTTCGATTAAATGCTAAATTGTATATTTTCAGGTAGGTGAATGGGCTTTCTAATACTGGCTCTTTGTCGATCTGTTGTTTTGAATTTTGATGCACTCCAATGCTTTATAAAAGGTTGCTGATCCCTGCTTTGAAACGTCGAGGGCTTTGTACAAAAAAGAGAAGACAACTACGGGTAATACTAATAGTTAGGGGAAGTCTCCTTCTCTGTGATGACCATGACTTATGTGTAACACCAACACTGTGGTAGGAAGGATGAGAGAGAAGCTTCCCTTCTGCCGTCCCTTTCTACATCTGCGCTTGGAAGTCTTTCATTATTGCGTTCCCCCTTTGTCTTCCAAATATTAGCCTTTAATGAAATACACATTTCATTCATTTATTTTGAACATATTCCAAGACCAGCAAATACCTCCGACTGAAATGTTATGATAGGTTGGGCTCTTCGTTGGTTTGTTTTCTTTTCATTCCCTCTGTTTTCGCTGTGACTTTATTATTATCATTGTAAATCCCGTGTTTCCAAATCGAGGAGCCTGACTAATCGGAAAAGCTTCCAAGTGAGGTAGACAGCTATTCTTCAGACATGTCCCCAAATCCGTCCCTAGCAGAGAGCTCTTCTGAAAACAGGAAATTGAGGAAACCAGATTCATCAGAAAGACGGGATGTTTGGGATAAACTCCCCCCCCCCTTTTTATACATTGCACACGTTATGGAAAGGGCATCGAGAAAAGAAGATGGGAAAAGGGTTACAAAAGGGTAGCCTATGCAGAAATACGAAGTAGGACTGAAGCACAGCCCACTTCCACAGAGCGGCATTCCCATCTGGTGGAACATACTGAGTTAATGTTCAGTTCTTCTTCTGAGAACATAAGAACAGTCACTGTAGTTCAAAGGAATCATCTATCTAGGCCAAAATCCTCTTCTACACAATGGTCAACCAGATGTCCCTGGAAGGCCTACAACCAAGGCATGGGGGGACAAAGCCTCCCTCAGTTGTTGTCCACGGCAACAATAGTCAGAGGGTTACTGTCTCTGAACGTGGAAGTTCCATTTGGTTATTATGACTACTTAGGTTTGCCAGGTCTTATCTGGTTGCTGGCGGGGGGGTGGGGGTGTCCTTTTCTTCTCCGGGATTCTTCGGCGCACGTGAAAGCGCGCATGCTGTGATGACGTCAGCCGGAAGTGACATTACCGCACAGGACACGTTGCGGGGGGACACTCTGGCATTTGAGAATAAACTCTGTGGTAACCTCGGTGACCGTTCGTGAGGGCAGGAAGGCGGGATATATACATTTTTGTAAATAAAGAAATAAAATGCATGAAAAATTGGGGAAAGAGGTAAAAGTGCAGAGGTGGGTGTTGAAGCAGGTAGAAGTTGAGAATTAAAAAGCATCATTATTTGGGCGGGCTAAAGAATATGCCCAGACAGATGGTTTTTTTGCAACTGTTCTGTCTTCTGAATCAATTGATCAAAAAGTGATTAATTTTTTAAAATGTGCCTTTTTGGCTGGAATTGACATCTGAGGGGGACAGATTTTCCATCTTCTTGTTTCGCCCTCAGGCCCCGTGTTCTTTCCATTTCTGGGCATTTCATTTTGAGAAATCTCTATTGCCTGTTGCTTGGGAAAGCCAAGTTGTATTAGTTCTCTGACAGAGATCTTTTTTTTTTTTTTTAAACCAACCACAATTTAACCTTGAAGCCTGACAGGTTAATTGGCCAGTGTTTAATAAAACCATCAATTAAGCAATAAAACCGTGAAAGTAATTAAGGTGATCTAATTCATTTCAGGCCCTTTCTGTTCCTAAATTGTCCTGCTCTTAAAGAACTTTGTTCTTACGACCGCTTCTCTAAAATTAAGCCCACTGACGAACCGGGGAGAGCTTCATACATTAATTTTATCCTGCAGGTTGAGCTTTTGCCCAGCAAATCTTCCGACTGGCCATTTGGAGATTCTTTTTTTTTAAATTTATTTTCATTTTCCACTATAACAAAAGTTCATATCATATCACTTTCACTTTCGGTTACAACTTACAATATCCATTACGTCTTTCACATTTAACGACTTTTATATCATACTAGCAAAAATTCAGTTTTGATTTATCTTTTTCATCTTCAGCTAGTCATAAATAATTTCCATCTGTCCCAAAAAAGTTCCTGTGGTTTATTTTGTAGTGTTGTATTTAGCTTATCCATTTCAGCTATTCCCATCACCATATTTTCAAGTTCTATTATAGATGGTATTCTTTTGGATTTCCAACGTCTTGCTATCAGGATTCTGGCTGCCGTTAAGATATATACAATTATCTGTGTATGTGATTTAATGTCTTCCGGTAACATATTTAGTAGCCAAATTTCTGGCTCTAGGGGGTATTTATTTTTGTAACGTCCAGGAGGATTTTTGCAATTTTTCTCCAAAACTTCTATATTTTGGAGAGTCTATTGGCTTCGCAGAATATGTTAAAAATGTAACTTCGGCAGTAGCTGCCACCACAGCACAAGAACCTTCACTGTGTGACAGAGAGTAATTTTTTTTGTCTGGCCCCACCTTCAACAGCCAATCCCTATGCCAAAGAACCTCCTCAGGAAAGCTCCCCCATTAGCATGTCACAACCTAGGAAACTCCTACAAGATAATGGCTCAGCCCTACCCCACCTTCCTGAGTAGATATAATTTTTTTTCCTTCTCACCGTGACACAGAGAGTACTCCATCTTTCTGTGTTATACCTCTGAGGATGCCAGTCACAGCTGCTGGCAAAACATCAGGTCCTACAATGCCAAGACCACAGCCAGACAGCCCGGACAATCTACAATAACACAGATCAGTTCAGTTTCCCATACTGATAAGTTTTCAAAAGTCATCAAGCAATAATAGCAAGGTGTCCCATCTGATAAAGAAGTGCATTCTTCACTAATTATCTTGAAACTTCAAACTCCATACATAGTTATTCTGAATTCCAATATTTTTGTTAAATATGTTAAAAAACTGTGTTAGTTTACTTGTGCTACTTTTTAATGTAACAAAAAAAATATTAAAAATATCAACTATAAGTTTCTGGTGCGCCTGGCTATCTGCCGACGCTCAACAAATACACCCTTCATTGAATGATGTCTTCTTTGTTTAGTTGGCCATTTTTGCTATTCTCAATTCCTTCTCTCACCTAGGCCCCAACTAAGGTCACACTTTGCATGGTTAACAAACAGAGTAATGGAAGCTGTAAAAAGTAAAAAGAATTCCTTTAAGCAGTGGAAAGCTAGTCACAGTGAGGCTGATAAAACGGAACACAGGCTATGGCAAATAAAATGCAAGTCTGGATTCTTCGCTAATTATCTTGAAACTTCAAACTCCATTCAAAGTTATTCTGAATTCCAATATTTTTTGTTAAATATGTTAAAAAACTATGTTAGTTTACTTGTGCTACTTTTTAATGTAACAAAAAATATATTAAAAATATCAACTATACGTTTCTGGTGCGCCTGGCTATCTGCCGATGCTCAACAAATACACCCTTCATTGAATGATGTCTTTGTTTAGTTGGCCATTTTTGCTATTCTCAATTCCTTCTCTCACCTAGGCCCCAACTAAGGTCACACTTTGCATGGTTAACAAACAGAGTAATGGAAGCTGTAAAAAGTAAAAAGAATTCCTTTAAGCAGTGGAAAGCTAGTCACAGTGAGGCTGATAAAACGGAACACAGGCTATGGCAAATAAAATGCAAGTCTGAGGTCAGGCAGGCAAAAAGGGAATATGAGGAGCATATAGCAAAAAACGTAAAAACCAACAATAAAACTTTCTTCAAATACATTAGAAACAGGAAACCAGCCAGGGAGGCAGTGGGGCCCTTGGACGACCAAGGGGTAAAAGGAGTATTGAAGGATGATAGGGAAATGGCTGAGAAGCTAAACGCATTTTTTGCCTCCGTCTTCACTGTGGAAGATGAGAAGTGCTTGCCCACTCCAGAACCACTGATTTCAGGAGGGGTGTTGAAAGACCTGAGTCAGATTGAGGTGACGAGAGAGGAGGTCCTAAAACTGATAGACAACTTAAAAACTGAAAAATCACCAGGCCCAGATGGCATACATCCGAGAGTTCTGAAAGAACTCAAATGTGAACTTGTAGATCTCCTGACAAAGATATGTAATCTTTCCTTAAAATCTGCCTCCATTCCTGAGGATTGGAAGGTAGCAAATGTCACTCCCATCTTTAAAAAGGGTTCCAGAGGAGATCCGGGAAATTACAGGCCAGTCAGTCTGACGTCGATACCGGGTAAATTGGTGGAAACCATTATTAAGGAAAGAATTAGTAGGCACATAGATGAACAAAACCTATTGAGGCAGACTCAGCACGGTTTCTGTAAGGGAAGATCTTGTCTCACTAACCTGTTAGTGTTCTTTGAGGGGGTGAACAAACATGTGGACAAGGGGGATCCAATAGATATTATTTACCTTGACTTCCAGAAAGCTTTTGATAAAGTTCCTCATCAAAGGCTCCTAAGTAAGCTCAAAAATCATGGGATAGAAGGACAAGTCCTTTTATGGATCAAAAACTGGCTAGTTCATAGAAAACAGAGAGTGAGTGTAGGTGGGCAATTTTCTCAGTGGAGGGTGGTAAGCAGTGGGGTACCGCAGGGATCAGTACTTGGTCCACTGCTTTTTAACTTGTTCATTAATGATTTGGAGATGGGAGTAAGCAGTGAAGTGGCTAAATTTGCGGATGATACAAAGTTGTTCAGGGTGGTGAAAACCAGTGAGGATTGTGAGGCACTCCAAGGGGATCTGTCAAGGATGGGCGAGTGGGCGTCAACATGGCAAATGGGGTTCAATGTGGCCAAGTGCAAGGTGATGCACATTGGAGCCAAAAATCCTAAATATAAATACACATTGATGGGGTCTGAACTGGCAGAGACTGAGCAAGAGAGAGATCTTGGAGTTGTAGTGGATAACTCACTGAAAATGTCGAGACAGTGTGTGACTGCAATAAAGAAGGCCAATGCTATGCTGGGGATTATTAGGAAGGGTATTGAAAACAGATCAGCCAATATAATAATGCCCCTATATAAATCAATGGTGAGACCTCATTTGGAATACTGTGTGCAGTTCTGGGCACCACACCTTAAAAAGGATATTATAGCTTTGGAAAAAGTGCAGAAAAGGGCAACTCGAATGATAAAAGGGTTGGAACACTTTCCCTATGAGGAAAGGTTAAAGCGCTTAGGGCTCTTTAGCTTGGAGAAAAGACGACTGAGGGGTGACATGATCGAGGTTTATAAGATTATGCATGGGAAAGAGCAGGTAAAGAAAGAGGTACTTTTCTCCCTTTCTCACAATACAAGAACTCGTGGGCACTCCATGAAACTGCAGAGCGGTCGGGTTAGAACGGATAAAAGGAAGTACTTCTTCACCCAAAGAGTGATTAACACATGGAATTCACTGCCACAGGAAGTGGTGGGTGCTACAAGCATGGACGGCTTCAAAAGGGAATTAGATAAGCATATGGAGCAGAGGTCCATCAGTGGCTATTAGCCACAAGGTATAGCTAGGGGCTCTGGGGCAAGTGATGCTCTGTCTTCTTGGTGCTTGGGGGGGGGGTCAACAGTGGGAGGGCTTCTAATGTCCTGGCCCCACTGCTGGACCTCCTGATGGCACTGGTATTTCTGGCCACTGTGTGACACAGAGTGTTGGACTGGATGGGCCTTTGGCCTGATCCAACATTGGCGTCTCTTATGTTCTTATGTTCTTAAATGTAGGAGCAGGACCAGGGTACTTTAATCCATCAGGGA
>NW_015173731.1:146174-150944 GCF_001447785.1 Gekko japonicus
GGTGGGGGAGGGAGGGAGGGAAATTGGGCCGCGGCGAGGGGTGCATCGCCGCCGCTGGCGTGCCGTTCGCACGCAGCGTTCGCCTCCAAGCCAATGGCATGGCAGCAGCCTTGAGCAGCAACTGGCCGGCCAATGGCTGACGGAGCGCATTTTGTCTCTGCTCAGTCTCACGCTGCGTCTTACTCAATTATATATAAGGGAGAGATATCTCCACTACCTGGCATTACATTTTATGACACACACAGCCCAGCCCAACAAGGCCTCATTTATGTCAGATCCGGCTCTCTTAACAAATGAGTTCGACACCCCTCATCTAGTCCAACCCCCCTGCCCAGTGCAGGACCAGCCTAAAGCATCTCTGACAAATATTCATCCAGCCTATTCTTGAAAGCTGCCAGTGAAGGGGAGCTCACCACCTCCCGAGGCAGCTGATTCCACCTTTGAACCACTCTGACCTAATATCCAGCTGATACCCTTTCTGCGTGTAATTTAAACCCGTTGCTTCGGGTCCTCTCCTCTGCTGCCAACTGGAACAGCTCCTTGCCCTCCTCCACATGACAGCCTTTCAAATATTTACAGAGAGCAAACTTTTCCCCATCGTATTTGATAAAGTGTGGTTTGCACACAAAAGCACACACCTTGAATAAAACTTTTGTAGGTCTTAAAGGTGTCATTGGACTCTAAATTTGTTCTCCTGCTTCAGACCAACTGGATCCATTTTTCCCCTGGTCCCCTCTGCACTAGACCTGAAATCCTGGTTCAACCCTGTCCCCGAACTTACATTCTACACTAAACGCAAGTTCACCCCTGTAATTATCTTGGGGTATTTTTTTGTTTCCACATTACATTGAGGTCACCCCAGTTTCGCCCCACACTTTTCCCGGGATAAACAGATGCTGTTATAGTAAAGGTAAAGGTTCCCTTGCTCGAAAGCCAGTCGAATCCGACTCTAGGGTTGCGGTGCTCATCTCCGTTTCAAAGCCGAAGAGCCAGCGCTGTCCGAAGACGTTTCCGTGGTCATGTGGCCGGCATGACTAAACACCCAGGCGCACGGAAAAGGAAGGGGCTGAAGACAGAGAAAGAAACTAAGAAAGCAAATAGAGGAGGGAGGGGGAGGAAGGAAGAGAGAGAGGAAGGAAGGGGGGAGAGAAAGAGAGAGAGAGAGAGGAAGGAAGGAAGAAATTGGGGGGGGGAGAGAAAGTTCAGCGTCTTAACCACTTGAGCCACCGCAATTCCATGATGCTGTTATAACCAGGGATAAATGCAAGGTATTGTGTCCCGAGTTGAACTCTGACAAAACCAGGGATGAGATCCAAGTGCGGAAAGGATCCCTGTGTATCTACTATTTGGAGTGTCAGCAGAACAGCAAAGCCTCAGCGGTGGCACAAAAATTATGAACACCTTCCTGAGTACGTCATACAGCCTTTCCCTGAGCCCGCTTGCGGGGAGGGCGGGGTATAAAATAATAAATAAATAAATAAATGTCATTGAGGAAACAGGAGGAAGCTATTCAGTTTCAGAGGGACAGGGTTGCCAAACTCCAGGCAGGGCCTGGAAATCTGCCAGAGTTACTTCAGATGGCAGAGATCAGCTCCCCTGGAGAAAATGGCTGCTCTGGAGGGTGAACTCTTTGGCACTATATCCTGCTGAGATATCCCCTTCCAGGGCCTTTTCTATGGCCCATTGTAATATTTTTTTCCTAAGAGGTGGTAGTGGGCCACTACAGAAAGACACCGATGGCTGAGCGCGTCTGCCTGTGCGGTACTGGAGAAGTGGATACGACCACACATATTTTGCTTAGTTGTGGGTATGACAATCAAATACGAGCTAGATTTATTCAGCCGATACAGCAAAGATTTTCAGGTTTCTCGAATACTGCAATAAGCAGGGGTCATTTCCTGCAGGAGCGCGCAGGAGTGGAGCTTCGGCAGTAAGGAGCCCAGGGGGCGGGTACATGCAACAAGCCCCGCCCCTGCTCCCAGCAGCCCTCAGTCGGGCCACAAGGAGCAAGAAGCAGCCAGGTAAGTTGCAGAGCCTGCCCCCCGACCCACCTTCAGGTACAAGCTCTCCCTCCTCTGTGAGGGCAGATCTGCGCGTTCACCCCCCCATAGCTAGCAATCCAAAACAGTCCAGTGGCACCTTTAAGACCAAGTTTTATTCAGGTACAAGCTCTCCCTCCTCTGCGAGGGCAGATCTGCACATTCCCCCCCCACAATAGCTAGCAATCCAAAACAGTCCAGTGGAGCCTGAGTGGTGGGTGTTGCCTTCTGACACACTTCCGGTGATGTCAGGGGGTGTGGCATATGCAAATAAGTTATGCTAATACGTTATTCTAATGAGCTCCTGCACCTCTTTTTCTACGAAATGACCCCTGGCAATAAGCAATATGCTTCTATCAGATTCTAACCCAGAGATCACGTTGGCGTGTGGAAATTTTTTAGCAGCAGCTTACAGAATTCATAGACAGTATGTAAAGGTCTGATATAGATTGTATGATCTTTCATTCTAATTTTTGTAAATGTTTCAGTTTTGTTCTGTCTTGACATTAGTATCTACATTTCATATTATTATAGTTATATTTTGATATCCAGTTTTTTATATATCTGGACTGTTTTATGCTGGTTACGGACTGTAATAAAGCGATGAGGATTATGATATCCCCTCCCGCTCAGGCTCTGCCCACAAATTTCCAGGAATTTTCCAACCCAGAGCTCTAAACACTAGGCGTTTGAACCGGCGTTTGAGATATTTTTAATTTTGGCAAGGCAGTTGTGGTGATCTTTTTGGTAGACTTTTTGTTTAACGGCTTTGCAATTTATTTTCTTGGTCTTGGGGTCTTAGATTTATAGTCTAAGAGTTTATACGATTGTAACCTGCCTTGACAACCTGTTAGGTCAATAATAGCCGATATAAATATTTTTTTTAATTACAGATAAAATAAATGAACAGAAACCATGTCTTACGAAAGTATTGTTTGTGATTTCTAAAGACACTTTTAGTAATTAGTAATGTGCTCTAGTATCCTTAGGCGTTTGGTGAGTTATGTGGAATTACGGGAAGAGGGCCTGGGTGGGGGGGAAATGAGTGATAATATTAATGAGGTAGTGATCTTTCTAGCCCAAACAAGACCAAGTGAAAGCTACCAAATGAAGATTAAGCTCAATAAGAACCGTTTAGTCACCTGTTTAAACAACTGAGTGGCCGTCAAATTACTCAGTTTCCTTGCAGTCCTTATTTTGCCATCTACTAAACATTAGTTCATTCTCCAGAAACACAAAGAAGAAGAAGAGGAGGAGGAGGAGGAGGAGAAGGAGATTGGATTTATACCTTGCCCTTCACTACCCGAAGGAGTCTCAGAGCAGTTTACAATCCTTTTCCCCACCCCTCCTGTGAAGTAGGTGGGGCTGAGAGAGCTCTCTTGAGAACTGCCCCTGAGAGAACTGCTCTGAAAGAACTTATGACTGACCCAGGATCACACCAGCAGCTGCATGTGGAGGAGTGGGGGATCAAACCCGGTTCTCCCAGAGTAGAGTCCACACTCTTAACCACTAGGCTACAGACCAGCTGAAGGTTCATAAATGGAAATCCATATTTACATGGAAAGATAAGACTGCCATTTTCTCACCATCCAGGCCAGTTTCCATTTGCCAAAACAATAACAATTTAAACTTGTCCACTTCTTAGGCAACTGCTGCCCCAACTTTTGGGGCAGCAAGCATTCTTCTCCATTGGTATTTATTATTTATTTAATTCACCTGTACCCCATCTTTCTGCCCAAGGGGGACCCAAAGGATCTTCTCAATTCCATTTTTTTGTCGCAACAACTCTGTGACATAGGTTAGGCTGAGAGCATGTGACTAGCCAAGGTCACCCGGTGAGTTTCCGTGGCATGAGTGAAGATTTAAACCTGAGTCTCCCAGATAGTAGTCCGACACTCTTAATCACTACACCACACTGGCTCTTATCCAGTTCTCAGCTCAGCAAGCCAGCCAAGAGTAATAACAAACTGGAGGTCTATGAGAAACTGAAGGGGGGTGGTTATCAATGTGGAGTTTCCCACCTGCCAAATATTCCCTGCCCAGGATTCTATAAACCCTCCTGGGATTTTAGCAGGCTAATTTGTCCTCCCACGTTTCCCTCTTTAACGCAACTGCTCTCAAAATTCCATTATTCGCATTCTCTTAAGGTCGCCCGTCCCTCCGTGCAGCCGGTGGGGGATGGGGGGGCGGGCTTATCGGGAGCGGTGAGTTTTATGACACATTTCAGCAACTCGCCCATGTGACCCGGAAGTACATAGGCATGGTGGGAATGTCAGGGCGACACTCTCTGTGGGCAAAAGCTCTGTGGTAGAATTAGCTTCTATCATAGAGTTTTTGCCCCAAAAAACCCAGAGCGTCACCCTAACATCTCCGATGTGCGTACGTCATATTAGAAGTCACATAGGCATGTCACGGAAATGTTGGGTGTTCCTCCCCTGTTTGGGGGGTAATTCCCCCCTGCTGGCCAGCTGATCGGTGTCAAAGAAGTAGAGCCTGGCATCAGGGGACCTCCACCAGGGAGTTTGGCACCCCTATATTTGCTTCAAACCCTGCGTTGGGGGGCTTTTCTTTTTCTTTTTGGTTGCTTTTAGTGACCCTATTTTTCTGACCACCTGGCATGTCGTCTGAACTGTCTTGTCAGTGAGTGCCCTCGTTCTTCTGCTTTGGGGTTGCCACAGTCTTCGTATGGTGGTATTAAAGGTGGCTGGTGCATACTAATAATCAGGACCCT
>NW_015173731.1:150964-156985 GCF_001447785.1 Gekko japonicus
GACTCTCCAAACTGTTGCTGTCAACCTCCAGGTGGGGCCTGGAGATCTTCTAGAATTACAATTAATCAGATAGCAGTTTCCCTGGGGGAAAATGGCTCCTTTAGAGAGTGGATTCTATGGCAGGGGTGTCAAACATGTGGCCCAGGGGCCGGATGAGGCCCCCAGAGGGCTTCTATCAGGCCCGCACTGGAACTGGCCATCTCCTGCTTCCAGTTCTGCTTCTGCTGCATCATCGTTTGCTTTGCCGGACTCTCTTAATCGCTCAGCCATTTCATGTTTTAACCTGGGTCCTAGACTCAGAACTCTGAGCCTGAGACTTCTGTGGTGAATGTCAATAAATCAAAAGTAGGTTTGCAGCTTACAGATACGCACTTGAACAGCATACAAGACTGCAACAGCACAGACATTTTGATGCAATAATTCAGAGCAAGGGGTGTCAGTTATCAGACACTGGTAAGTAAACAAAATATTGCAAGAGCACTAATGTTTTAAGCATGTTTTATTTAAGGTTTTAAAAAATCTTTTAATTGTGCTTGTCTGTGTCCTTTATAAAGTTTATATCTCCGCTACCTGGCATTACATTTTATGACACTCAAGATCTCATTTATGTTAGATCCGGACCTCATGACAAATGAGTTCGACACCCCTGTTCTATGGCATTAGAAGTCCCTCTCATCGCTATACTGAGCCCACCTTGGGCTCTACCCCCAAATCTCCAGGAATTTCCCAACCCAGAGTTGGTAACACTACTCTGAACTAAGATCAGATAGTCCTTTGATTCTCAATAACTTTGGGTACTCACCTGCTGAAAACAAACATGGTAAGAAACCGTCCCTACAGCGAGTCTCTTTATGATATTATGTCCCAGCACCTAAGGAGAGAGTGTTTCTCTGCAATTCTTGCTAGAATAATATTTTAATTGGCATTCTTTAACTTCCTGTTACAAAACCCCATATGTTAACCCTAGCAGTATAAGCACTCGAAATGAAGCTGAGAGTCACCACCAGACCACTTGGCATTCTGTGCTTTGGTCCTCATGTTACTGAAATAATATATTAGCAATAAAGAGGCTAATGGGTCTCTGATCCATGGGTTGCTTTATGCAGCCTAGCTCTGAAAGCCCTAATCTAAACTGAGGATAACAAGATGCAAAAAGGCTTTTACTGCAGTCTGAAGCTGACCGTACATTGTTTGTTTAGACGAGAACTCGGGATTTTCAGTTAGTTCTATTGGACGCACTTCCCCGAAGGATGTTTCAAAATTGGTTTCCTCTGTCATAATGACTAGAGGATCTCACCGAATATTTGTCAGTTCGCTCTGCTTCTCTTAGATGTCTAAATCTGCGGATTGGAGCCACACGGATACTAAACAGATTTTCATGCCAAATTGGGGGGACCCCCCCCCCAGGTTTGCAGAAAAATCTGAAATCTTAAAAATAAAATAAAATTGGGGGGTTATATGATACTCCCCCAACAAAAAGAGTGTTCTCTACACAGAGAGAGACAATGCACTTACCTTGCTTCTACAGAACTGGCAGCAGCGGCCACTGAGACCCTCTCCAGGCCCAGCTGCTAAGGTGGCAAAACTGGCAGCAGAGGCCTCTGGGAACTGCTCCAGGCCGAGCTGTGGCAGCATCTGGGAACTGCTTCAGACCCAGAGTCACTCTTTTTTTTTTTGTAGTTTATATTTATTTCCATTTTTCAGTATACAGTACAAATAAATCCTTAACTCTCATTCTACAAAAATCGTATTTTGGAGTCTTCCAATTCATACAACAATTCTTGTCTAACCACTTATATAACTTTAACCATCTATTTTAAAACATTTCTTCATCCTTATTTTGTAACAATGTTGTTAGTTTATCCATTTCCACCACTTCTAGTATTTTGTAAATTAATTCTCTTTTGGGGGGTATCCCCCCCTGTTTCCAGTATTTAGCAAACAGGATATGTGCTGCTGTGACTATATATATAATAACATATTTTGCTTCCATTTTAAAGTTATCCGGTATTATACTTAACAAAAATAGTTCAGGAACTAGAGGTATTTCTACCTCTAAAATGCTTGTTATCAGTTTGTGTACCTTACCCTAGTATTTTTGTGACACTGTACATCTCCACCATGCATGGTAAAAGGTACCCACGCTATTTTTACATTTCCAACAATTTTTAGACAGTCCAGGAGTCACTCTTGAATGCTGCCACCAGGGCTGTAGGCCTGTAGCTTTGCCTGGCTTGGCAACAAGGGGGAGAGGATGGGATTCCCCCCCACAGGTCTTGGTAAGGAGAAGGAGGATGGCCGGGGGGGGGGGAAGGAGAGGCATGGAGATAAAGAAAGATGGGGGATACTGATAAGAAGGGGAGGGGGGAAGAAATTGGGGATTATCAGAGAAGGGGAGAGGGAAATAAAGGAGGGAAGACTAACACAGAAGGGGAGGGGAAGAGTGACAGAAGGGGAGGGGGTGAGAAAGGGTCAAGATTGTTAGAGGAGGGGGAGAAGGAAGGAAGCAAAAGGGGGGATGGGATGCACTGTCCCTACAAGTGTCTTACTTGTGTATTCTAGTCCTCAGTGCAGTTCAGTCCGAGGATACTTAAATCTGGAGACGGGAGCTGTGAATGGGCAAGTAGGGATGGGCACAAACAGGGAAAATGTGAGTTGAGTCAGTTTGTGGCCAAGCAAACCCACTTGAAAGGGACTGCAGTCCCTTTAAATGGGGTTTGCAGAAAGCTTGAAACACAGCTGAGTAATGGGGAGCAGCATGCTCCCCACTGCTCAGCTGTTTTGGGCTATCTTGTGCAGTGGCAGGGAGTGGCTCCCTTTAAAGTTGAAAAGGACTGCACTAGACAGCCTGAAAAAGCTGAGTGGTGGGGAGTGCCTCCCACCGCTCAGCTACTTTTGCGGGGAACAGGGAGCAGGGGTGTAAAGGGACTCAGAGTCCCTTTAAACCCCTGCTTTCTGTTCTATCCATGCACAGCCACGAACTGCTTTAAAAGTTCTGGGAAGTTCATGACAGTAGACCCATCATGAACTTTTATTCACGCACCACAAACTGGGCCAAATTTGTGACGAATTTTGCTCCATGGTTCGGTTTGTGCCCATCCCTATAGGCAAGGCAGAACTTTCAATAAACCTCCAAAGATGTTCCAGGTTTGCAGAAAAAAAAATCTGTCTGCTTGTTTAGATATATGTAGATAGGGGTTAAGTAATCCTAAAATTATAAAAAGGGGACCTATAGCTGTAAGAAATGGATGCCCTCAAACTCATATTTCCGTTAACTTTTTGAGTTAAATTGTCCATTTCTGCTACATCAAGCAGTTTACTAATTAAGTGTTCTTTTGTTGGTACCTGTTCATTCTTCCATTCCCTTGCGAGTTTAAGATTTCAAGAAGTTTGGGCACCGTTTTATAAATGGATGGATAAAGGATGAAGTCAAGGGACTGTAAAAAATGGATGCCCTCAGTGACCGTTACTGTTGGATAAATTGTGGGGCAATGTGTTAATTTTTAAATTAAAAATTCTGTAGTGTGTTTCCCTGTGTGAGTCTGTGTGCATATCCTATATGACTCCATTTACTTGATATCTTTTCAATATCAAGCAGTTCCAGAGGGTAGCTGTGTCGGTCTGCAGTAGAAGAGGCAGATTTGAGTCCAGTAGCCCTTTAGAGACCTACAAGATTTTCGGAGTATAAACGTTTGAGAGTCAAAGCTCCCCGCATCTATATCTGATGAAGCTTTGACTCTCAAAAGCTTATACCCCGAAAATTGCTTTGGTCTCTTAGATAAAGAGCACAGAGAGAGAAGATATCGTATTTATACCCCGCCCTTCACTCGGAGTCTCAGAGCGGCTTACAATATCCTTTCCCTCCCCCTCCCCACAACAGACACCCTGGGAGGTGGGTGGGGCTGAGAGAGCTCTTTCGAGAACTGCTCCTGAGAGAACAGCTCTGAGAGAACTGTGGCTTGCCCAAGGTCACACCAGCAGCTGCATGTGAAGGAATGGGGACTCAAACCCGGTTCTCCCAGATTGGAGTCCACGCTCTTAACCACAAATTCAAATTTGTGAGCTACTGGCATTCAAGTTGTGAGCAAGCGATTTGGCTGCTGCATAAATTAGTTTGCTCTGGCGCCCTCCTTCCTGAGCGAAGACAAAAATGTGTGAGCCGGAGGCTAAAAAAACTGTGAGCTAGCTCACACTAACTCAGCTTAGAGGGAATACTGGTTGCTAGACAGAGGCAGGCAATGGCAAGCCACCTCTGTGCATCTCTTGCCTTGAAAACTCCATGGGGGTGCCATAAATCAGCCATGCCTCAATGGCGCTTTCCACCACCACCATTTCCCCGGTCCAGGTTGTAATTTCAGCAATCCCTACACAAATCAACAACCCCCTCCCCCCCACTTCTTTGGAAAGCTGGTGGTACAGCAGCCTGCCGAGGCTCAATTCCATGTGACAAGTGACATAGAGAAAAGGTCACATTGCCCTGCATCAGGGATTACTTAAGTCAAGTTAATTAATGGTTCTTTTCCCCCTAACTCAACGCGATGGACCTCTGGGCAAAGTACTGCCGCTGTGCGGCCTTGACACTTTCAGTCCCCCTCCACGCAGAGTCGCACACTGGGAATGTTTGATGGTCTGAGTTGCTGAAAGCACACTTCTCAGGCATAAGTACCATTCCCGAGTCTCCCTGCAGGTAAGGAAATGAGGCTTGGACAGCTGAGAGCATTTTTGACTGTAACGACACAAGGATGGAGAGAGGGCAACCGGTGTGTGCTTTGGAGAATCAGGGCTCCAGACTGTGTGCCTAAGGCTTTCTTAACCCATTCCTTGGGGGGGGGGGGAATCTACTACAGAATGCTTAAAGGATACGATTTGTGTTTATGGACAAGTGGCAGTTGCCTAGTTGACCCTCAGTCCATTAAGTCCGTCTCCTTCCTCCCCCCCCCCCAAGGAGAGCACAGTAAGATTTTATTCTTCAAGCTCTGAGGACACATTCGGCTAGAGGACTTGAAAACAGTTTTGAAGTGCAGCCCCAAACTCTGCAATTCCACTGAGATGGAGAAACAACAAGAAGTAATAGTTCCACTCAACTCTGAGCTAGACAGACTTTATCTGGAGTGCCGTGCCTAGTTCCGGGCTCTTCATAGGGTTGCCTGGCAACTGAGGGGAGGGGCATGGTGGGGGGCACGGCAGCGGAAGCATGATGACGTCACTTCCAGAGAAAACCTGGATGTGCCAGTGGTAGCTCTAGGAATCGCCAAAAACTCTATGGTAAAACTCAAAAACCATAAAGTTTCCAGCAATTCCTTGGGCTACTGATGTTGCTTCCAAGTTTTCTCAGAAGGGATATCACCATGCTCAAGACACTAGTGTTATTTTTTAAATTTTTCCCACACTGCCACTCCAAGCGTCGACCACCAATGGGAGCTCCAAGTAGGATGGGTTGGTAGCCCTGGTGCTACACTTCAGGAGAGATGTAGACAAAGTCGAACCCATTCGGAAGAGGGTAACCCCCTTGTACCAACTGCAGTCTTCCTCAAGCTGCCACCTACTGGCTGTTCCCCCACTTAAGGTAGCCTGCCTACCCTCAACTGGATCCTGGGTCTTCTCCGTTATCGCTGTGGAAAAGGCTCCCTGAGGAGATGAAGGGGGTGCCGTCCTTAGAATACTTTAAAAGGTGCCGCAAGGCCAATTTTATTTACGAGGGCTTTTTAAAAAAGGGTTTTCCAAAAGCATTTATTGGTGCAGCTACATGCAGTTTAGAATCTGAGCTTCTTGGAAAACCACTTGTTCTTGCCTGTCTTGTATCTTTCCTCAAATTTCACTTTAGCTTCTCGCCGTGCTTTGCGTTTCAGCGCAGGGTCCCGAAATGCATCCTTGTTGAGAACCGTTTTGTCCGGGGGGATATCAACAGAATACCTGGTGGCAGGGGTCATTTCGTAGAAAAAGAGGTGCAGGAGCTCATTAGCATAACTCATTAGCATAACTTATTTGCATGTGCCACACCCATGGACGCATCAGGAAGTG
>NW_015173731.1:157053-179023 GCF_001447785.1 Gekko japonicus
ACGTGCAGATCTGTCCTTACAGAGGAGGGAGAGCTTGTACCTGAATAAAACTTGGTCTTAAAGGTGCCACTGGACTGTTTTGGATTGCTAGCTATGGGGGGGGGAAACGTGCAGATCTGCCCTCATAGCGGAGGGAGAGCTTATACCTGAAGGCGGGCCGGGGGAGGCTCTGTAACTTACCTGGCTGCTTCCTGCTCTGACTGAGGGCTGCTGGGAGCAGGGGGCGGGGCTTGTTCCATGTGCCCACCCCCTGGGCTCCTTACTGCCGGAGCTCCGCTCCTGTGCGCTCCCGCAGGAAATGACCCCTGCTTGGTGGGCATCAAGTGGTTGTAATTATGGACTTTCACAAAGGACTTGATCTTGGACCGTTTGGCAGTCGTCTTCTTGCCCAGACTGGCTGTCACTTTGCATGGGTAGCGGTCAATTCCTGCCACCAGAGCATGGTGGTATGGCCGGTCTGATGTACCATCGTCAATGTTCTTTACGATAATGGGTTTCCAGCCCGAATAACATCTGGCCAGGACAAGGACCACCTTCCCGGGTTTCATAAACTTGCCCATCTCCTCCTCTGGAGCGGATGACGGCAGATTGCCCAGACGCCAGGGCTTTTAATGGGATATGAATTGCAGGTATCTCTTGCGGGGACGGGATTATTTATGGTTTTGCTTTGACATTGTGATGTTCTGCATTATGCTTTGTAAGCCTCCTTCAGCAGTAAGAGTTGCACAACAGTGGGATCAGCTGCCTAAGGAGGTGGTGAGCTCCTCCACCCAGGCAGTCTTTAAGCAGCGGCCGGACTAACACTTGTCAGGGATGCTCTAGGTTGATCCCGCATTGTTGGACTAGATGGCCTATATGGCCCCTTCCGACTGTGATTCTATGATTCTTTGAGGCAAGGTGGGGTAATAAATATCGTATTGAATAAATTAATTACACAACAAGATTTGTTGGAGTCTGTAGCCTACAAGGAAAGGTTGAAGGGACTAGGCATGTTTAGCCTTGGAAGCAAGGAGGCGGATCTTTCCCCTTCCCTACCACTCCACTGAGCAAAGTTTGAAGACTTCCTCCAACCGAAGTGGATTTTCCTCTAACAGAAGAGCCACGTAAGTTGAAGGAAGGCTCCTTAGGCTGGAGGGAGTCTCCTTGGAGGAAAGTTAAATCCATGCTGAGAAGAATGAGGACAGATGTGAGTTCCATGCTGAGAAGAATGAGGACAGATGTGATTGTGGTCTTCAAAGACTTGGGGGAGGTCTTCATGAAAGAGGGCAAAGACTTGTTTTGGGCTGTTCCAGAGTTCGAGACTAGATCTAATGGGCTTATGTTACAGGAGGGTAGAATTCAGTTGAATATTAGGAGACCCTTCCTACTGTTAAGAGCTGTTGACAATAGAACCAATTACCAAGCAAGGTGGGAGCTTTCTCTTGCTGGAGGGCTTCAAAGAGAGGCCAGAAAGCCATCTTCTATGGACCCTTGAGCCTTGGGTTTCCAGCACTGAGCAGGGGATTGGGTTTGAAGGCCTAAAAGGCCACTTCTCAGTCTAAGATTCCATATGAAGGACCAGCAAGCAAAATAGCAGCACATGTCTCGTGAACCAGAACAGAGAAAGGGAATCGGACTCGATTCCCCTAAAAATTCACCATAGAAGAACAGGTTTAGTTGGCAAAGAAGAAGAAGAAGATGAAGAAGATGATAATGAGGAGGAGGAGATTGGGTTTATACCCCACCCTTCACTACCCAAAGGAGTTTCAGAGTGGCTTACAAACTCCTTTCCCTTCCCCTACCCACAACTAACACCCTGTGGGGTAGGTGGGGCTGAGAGAGCTCTGACAGGAACTGCTCTTTTTCAAGGACAGCTGTGTGAGAACGATGGCTTGCTCAAGGTCATCCAGCCACGTGCAAGTGGAGGAGTGGGGAATCAAACCCGGTTCTCCCAGATTAGAGTCCGCACACTTAACCACAACACCAAACTGGCTCTCTGAGGGAATTTGGTGCATTAAGGGCAGTGTGTGACCCACCAATGTGTTGTGTATTTGCCCTCAATGGGTGGGGGCGTCATAAAGGAGGCGAGGCTGCTTTGGGGAAGCACTGAAACTTATGATGCACAGCTTGAGACTGCTGCCACTTATATTCACTCTTGAAGTAGTGGTTGACCATGGACCTTTGATGAATGTCATTTAATCCAGTTCGATCCAGCATGAGCAAAGTTGGTTACTGTGCTAAGATCTTGCTGCAGAAAGCCTCTTAAAGGAGTTGGACTGTAGACAGATCTGAACCTAGGGTTGCCAGACCACCCCCCCCCGTGGGAGTTGGGGGGTCCCCTGCTGCCAGGCCTTGCCCCCCCAGCCGCTGATCAGCTGGCTTGTGGGGGGACTTACCTGGAAGAAGAAGAAGAGGAGGAGTGTCAGGTAGCCCTGTTATGGATCTGGAATGTGAAGGGGGTTTTCTTCTCCTCGTTCTCAACTCTACCCTGTCCAGCCACTGTGTGTTATCTCCAGCTTGACCTTGGAGTTTACAGCTGCAGTTACTCAGCTGGGAACCCAACGGCTTTTGCTGGCTTTGCCACTTGCTTGCTTTGTCGCACGCGCAAAGTATAATCATTGGCTTTTGCTCATTTGGGGGGGATGTTTGATTTCACTATAAGTCAGAGGCCCCTATACCAAAGGCTATTCCTGACACAAGCTGTATACGTGATCATTAGTTCTGGATCCATTAATACACACTTATCTTCTTATGAAACCTTGTGTGGTGTGACCTGGCTAACGACCCTAACCTTCACTACCCAAAGGAGTCTCAGAGCAGTTTACAATCTCCTTTCCCTCCCCACAACAGACACCCTGTGAGGTAGGTGCGGCTGAGAGAGCTCTTTCGAGAACTGCTCTTTCCAGATCAGCTCTGAGAGAGCCATGACTGACCCAAGGTCACACCAGCAGCTGCATGTGGACTAGTGGGCAACCAGACCCGGTTCTCCCAGATTAGACTCCACGCTCTTAACCACTGCACCAAACTGGAGAAAGAGAAAGGCCCAGGCCTCATCGGTGCATCACACAGGAAGTGATTTCATCACACCAGCGACATCCGGGTGACTCTCAGGTATCTGGGCAAGAATTCTATGATAGAAGTCAGTTTCACCACAGAGTTTTTTGCCCAAAGACTGGAGCATCACCTGGCTGTCACAGTGTGATGATGTCACAGGGGTCGGGGCCTTTATCTTTCTCTAGGTAAGTCCTCCCCCATCCCCTTCCAGTTGCCAGGAGGTACCTGGCGACCTTCTCTGAATCTAGCTGGGCGAAGATTGATAACGGCTTTCATTGTGCTGGTTTTCTGCTTGTGGTTCCTCCCGGTGGTTCAAAGCGAGTCGGTGCTCTTGGCCAAGCTGCGTCCAGTTAAGGAGGATAGAGGGAGGGAAATGAGCTTCGGTCTAGCAGAAGACCCCAATGGGGTACGTGACCTTGTGGGAATCTCTCCTTTCCTCTCACTCTGGAACGGAACAAGCGCTCAGACAGGGCGGCCTTTTAAGGAAGTATCTGAATTTAATAAAGCCGTCTGGGAGGGGAAAGAGACAAAGGGAGAAGATTACGAAGATGAGAGAGAGATAGGAGGGGAGGAAGAGAAAGGCCCATTACTGGCTTGATCCGGGAAAGAGCGTTCCCTTCCAGGGTCGTGGCACCCTAACTAGGGAATTAATTTAAATAGTCGAGAGCTAGGAGAGCAAGAAGATATAATGCCACTCGCAGCGAGAGGGTGGATCACCACCAGCCCCAAGCAAGTAATTTTTAACCATTCGTTACCACTAAAGGAGGAAAGAAAAACTTCTGATTATAAAAACACTTGAATCCTTTTCTACTTTTTACCGATGGTACAGGAGAAAACCTGCAACAGAATCCAATTTCCTTAAAAATAGATAAATCCTTGCGGCAGGGTTCCCCAAGCTTCTTGAGCCTGCGGGCACCACACAGGGAGGGGGGCACGGTCACCAAATGACTGCCACAGGAGGTGGACCTAGCCACAGAATGTCAGGGAGTTGGGCAAGCCATAGTTCTGATAAGAGCTGTCCTTGAAAAAGAGCCATTTCTGTCAGAGCTCTCTCAGCCCCACCTACCTCACAGGGTGTCTGTTGTGGGGAGGGGAAGGGAAAGGAGTTTGTAAACCGCTCCGAGACTCTGAGTGAAGGGTGGGGTATGAATGCAATGTCTTCTTCTTTTTCTTTTTCTTCTTCTTCTTCTTCTTCTTCTTCTTCTCAGGATACCTTTTAATTAGCATAGCCAATCAGATGCCCTACTGGACGAAAGCCCACCTAGCCCCTCCCACTTTCTAGAAGTAGTCGGTGGGCACCAGGAAAGTTGTCAGCAAGCACCATGGCACACACAGGCACTGTTCCCTCTAAGCTGAGTCAGCCTGAGCGAGCTCACAGTCTTTTAGCCTCTGGCTCAGACATTTTTGTCTCCATTCAGGGAGGCTGGCTCCAGAGCAAACTAATTCATGCAGCAGCTAAATCGCTTGCTCACCACTTTAATGCCAGCAGCTCACAAAGTAGAATTTTTGCTCACACGACTCTACAGCTTAGAGGGAGCGTTGTCCACAGGTACCATGTTGGGTGCCCCTGCCTTACAGTTCTTGGAAATGTATGGGTTGCAAGGTCCAGATTCCAGCCGTCATAGGGTTAACTTGTTTACCTTCTGTACCATTGTTTAGACTGACCTGGAAGGAAAACTGGCAGACAGCCAATGCAAGAATAGCCTGCAAAAGTAAATGCTATGGATTGGTTAATGGATTCAGGTGATTTCCTTCCAGGGGTCAAGAAGGAGGAGGATTCTCTGTTGTTGTGTGACCATGTGTTTGTAGCTGTAAGCATGTAACAATGTAGCTCTAGATAGTTCTTTTGTTTGTAGGTTTCCTGTGTACCTTTTACCCTTAGAAATAAAGATTTTTACATAGAAAGAAATGTCTCCTCTCCAGTGAAGCAAGGATCCATTGCAAACTCTGAGTATTTAAGTATTTTTGCCTATTTTCCCCAACAACAGTAACCTCCTCATTGACAGTCATTCTGGAATTCGATAGAGCGTCTTACAATGGGTCGGATCCAAATGTTGTCATTCTTGTACATGACCACTTGCACAGCTGCAGAGATGGAGATGCATATAAAACTGTGCATCTCATTGAAAACAACGCAGTGAGAATTAGGCAGATCAGCATTTAGATACACATCAGATCCAGCACATGAAGAACCATGGGATTGAAGTGAATGGATTTGTGCATTTCTAAAAGCATGATATCAGAACGTTTATCACTATTATTTTGACGTTCTGGCCCTCATACAGATATTGAAATTCACAATGGGGCCAATCACAACTGAGGTTCTGTAAACCTTGGGGCACCCCTACACTTGTGGAAAAACCCAATGGTGTTGTTTTTTTTTTAAACACTACACACTGATCTGTAGGCAGCCATTAACATTGTAAAGACTAAACAGATGAACAGTGAACAGTAGGATTAAAGAAGAAGAAGAAGAGATTGGATTTGTACCCCCTCCTTCACTACCTGAAGGAGTCTCAGAGTGGTTTCCAATCTCCTTCCCTTCCTCTCCCCTCAACAGGCACCCTGTGTGGTAGGTAGGGCTGAGAGAGCTCTTTCAAGAATTGCTCTTTCCAGAACAGCTCCGAGAGAACTTGTGACTGACCCAAGGTCATCCAGCCAGGTGCAAGTGGAGGAGTGGGGAATCAAACCCGGTTCTCCCAGACTAGAGTCCGTGGACTTAACCACTACACCAAACTGGCTCTCAGAGTTGGATTTATACCCTGTAGAGTTGGATTTATACCCTGCCCTTCACTCGGAGTCTCAGAGTGGTTTACAATCTCCTTCCCTTCCTCTCCCCTCAACAGGCACCCTGTGTGGTAGGTAGGGCTGAGAGAGCTCTGAGAGAACTCCTCGTGAGAGAACAGCTCCGAGAGAACTGGGACGGAGCCAAAACTGTGACTGGCCCAAGGTCACCCAGCAGACTGCATGTGGAGGAGTATGGAAACCAAACCCGGTTCTCCAGATTAGAGTCTGCCGCTCTTCACCACTACACGAAACTGCACAGATTTCAACGAGGGTTGATGCGTCGGAGAGGCCAGCCTGCCCTCCGTATGCTTCCTTTGTTCTCCAGCTCAAAATTTGGGCAGACTAGGCCGAGGATGCCTTTCCATCAAACCAATTAGACATGCGCTAATTTCTCCTCAGCAGCCAGCTATTAATCGGGATGTTGATCACCATTCAGACGGCAATTCTAATTGCTCTCGCCGTTCCCCCGGCAAATACGGAATCGTTATCTCTCCCCACCCCTTCCCCTCTCTTTCTAATCATCCGGGCTGCTGGAAGCAAAAGCTTTCCAAGAACTAGATACCGTCTCCATCAACGGGCGACATTCTACCTCCGGACGGAGGGTTAGCACGCTGCGTTCAGCCTGAGCTTCAGTGCGGCTTGAACGAATGCGGAGTGGCAGGCGGCCCAGCCGCCTCGAGGGATGGGGAGGGGCGATTCTGCCTCGTAAAATTATGGGAGAGGATGAAACGGAGCCGCTCAGTCCGTTATAAACCTTCTGGGGAGGGACTGGAGACATCTGACCTCTGCACCGTCATCTTGCATATATCTAAGGGCGTAGAGACCGGGCAATACGAGTTGTAAGGGAATGCGGGCGTCTCGTGGTACTTATCAAAGCGAAACATCCCCCCCCCCCCGTCAACAGCTCTTTTAGTTGTGAAATGCGCTTCATTCTCTGAAATGCCACCTTGCACTATGCATGACTATCCTTCTGGACACTGGAGGTAGAGTTGATTCGCACAGAGGAGCGGTGCTTCTTTCCTCCTGCATGTGATTATGTTCTCAAGCCGCATGACAGCACGGGGGGAGAAAAAGCCTTAAATGTCAGCCACTGATTTAACAGAGCAGTCCTCGGTGGAGTTACACCGTTCTAACTCCACTGAGGACAATGGCCTTAAAAGGGTATAGCTCCGTGCTGGATATCCCTGTTACGTCAGTGGTTCATATTAAAGGTTTCCCACAGAGCCCTGCACTTGAGGGCCGTCTTAAACACAATTTACACTGACATCAGTGGGCTAAAGCCATCGACTTCAGTGGGCTTAAAAGGGCGTCCTCCTCCTTTGGTGAGCCAGTTTGGTGTAGTGGCTAAGTGTGCGGACTCTAATCTGGGAGAACCGGGTTTGATTCCCCACTCCGCCACTTGCACCTGCTGATGTGACCTTGGGTCAGTCACAAGCTCTGGCACAGCTGTCCTGGAAAAAGAGCAGTTTGTGTCAGAGTTCTCTCAGCCCCACCCACCTCACAGGGTGTCTGTGGTGGGGAGGGGAAGGAGTTTGTAAGCCGCTCTGAGACACCAAGGGAAGGGCGGGGTATAAATCCAATCTCTTCTTCTTCTCATCTTCTTCTTCCTTAGGATGGCCCGGTTAGTTGGGAACTGCTACAACCCTTTTCACAGAGGCTGTAATTCCAGGGGATCCCCAGGTCCCACCTGGAGGCTGGCATCCCTAATGAGTCTTGATATGCACCTCATGTAGGAAATGGCCTCAAGGTTAAAGAGTACCTGGAAATAGATGCTCGGGGTCAAAACGTGCTACCTTCCAAATGGTTGCCAGGGCTCTTTTTGTAGTGGGAGCTCCTTTGCATATTAGGCATTGTTGTTGTTCAGTCGCACAGTCGAGTCCGACTCTTCGCGACCCCATGGACCATCTCCCGCCAGGCCCTCCTGTCTTCCGCTATCTTCTGAAGTTGGCTCAATTTCATGTTCGTTGCATCGATGACACTGTCTAACCATCTCATCCTTTGCTGTCCCCATCTTCTTTGACCATATTAGACGACACCCCCCCTAATGTAGCCAATCCTCCAAGAGCTTACAGAGCTCTTCTTACAGGGGCTACTGTAAGCTCTTGGAGGATTGGCTACATTAGGGGGGGGGTGTCGCCTAATATGCAAAGGAGCTCCTGCTACAAAAAGAGCCCTGGTTTGTACTGTTTTATTTGACTTCATATTTATTATGCTCAGGCATGCCTGAGAACTTCGAATGCAAACACAGCCACCAGATGAACTTACCTGGATTGAACTTTCTCCCTTGCGCACGGGGTGAGCTTCTGAGCAGATAGCCTTGAAGGATTTTGCTGAAATGCAGCTTAAGCTCTGTGCTGAGCAGCTTTGTGCCTGTCCATCAGCCACTAGTGCTACAGGGCCAGATCGGGCTTTGGTAATAAGTGACAGATAAGTGGTGGCTCGTGGCCGCTTTTGCACTTGTGGAGTCCACAGGCTAGGACAGGGATCCCCCAACCCTTTTGAGCCTGCAGGCATCTTTGGAATTGTGACATATTGTGGTGCGCGCAGCCACAAAATGGCTACCACAAAATGGCAGCCGTAGGAGGCAGAGCCAGCCACAAAATTGCTGCCACAGCTTACCTTCAGTCACACAGTGAAGATCCTTGTGCTGTAGTGGAAGCTCCTGCCGAGGCCAAGTTTTTAAAAAGATCTGCTTAGCCAATCAAATCTCCAGGACTCAATAAAAAGCATAATGGGGCAAAAGCCCCGCCCTGCCCCATCCACATTCTAAAACCACTTGGTGGGTCTCAGGAAAGTTGTTGTTAGGCACCACGTTGGGGAACCCTGGGGTAGAACTTTGTAATCATCAGAGTAGAGGCATGCATCCACTGTGGTCGTGGTCATATGATTACATTGATCCCATCGTCAAGCATGGCCGCGGTGGCTCAGAGGTTAAGACGTGGAGCTGCAGACCAGAAGGTCTGTAGTTCGGCAGTTCGAGACCCGAGTGTCGCATGATGGCATGAGCTCCCATCTCTGGCCCCAGCTCCTGTCAGCCTAGCAGTTTGAAAGCAAGAAATTGCAAGTAGATAAATAGGTACCGCTTCGGTGGGGAGGTAACAGCGTTCTGTGCACCTCGGCGTTTAGTCATGCCGGCCACATGACCACGGAGAAGTCTTCGGACAGCGCTGGCTCTTCGGCTTGGAAACAGAGATCAGCACCGCCCCCTAGAATCGGATTCGACTAGCTTTCGAGCAAGGGAAACCTTTACCTTTACATCGTCAAGCATGGAATCAATCACACGTCTTCTTCTCTTTGTTGGACGCATCTTTTAAATGACTGACCCTGGGCACGTCACAATTGCCTGCCTGTTGTGCCTGAGCCAACTGCAGCATCTGTTTGCTATCACGAGAAATGATTGCATGATGAACTAGGTTCAAGGGCAGATAACCAAGGCGCATGCAGGTATCTATGTAGTAATTAGAAGAAGAAGAAGAGGAAGCTCCTGCTTCCGACCTTCGATGGGGCACCTTTGGTGCCAGCTTCGGAGGTTAGGAGCTTGGGTGTGCTCCTGGACTCCACCTTAATGATGGAGGCCCAGGTGGCGGCCACTGCCAGATCGGCCTTTTATCATCTTCGGCTGGTACGGCAGTTGGTTCCTTTCCTGGACCACAACGACCTAGCTACAGTGATCCATGCAACGGTCACCTCGAGGCTAGACTACTGTAACGCTCTCTACATGGGGCTGCCTTTGTTGCAAATCTGGACGCTGCAGCTGGTGCAGAATGCTGCAGCCAGGTTGTTGGTGGGTGTCCCGAGTTGGGAGCACACCTGACCTGTGCTGAAAGCGCTGCACTGGCTGCTAATAGCATACCGGATTCACTTCAAAGTGCTGGCTGCTAATAGCATACCGGATTCGCTTCAAAGTACCTTTAAAGCCCTACATGGCCAGGGTCCGACTTACCTGAGGGACCGCATTTCCCCACATATTCCCCAAAGAGCACTTCGGTCGGGGTCACAACACCGGCTGGTGACCCCGGGCCCTAAGGAGGCCAGGCCTGCGGCAACAAGGGCCAGGTCCTTTTCAGTGGCGGCTCCTATCTGGTGGAACGAGCTCCCGGAGGAGATCAGGGCCCTGCGGGACCTCGTGCAGTTCTGCAGGGCCTGTAAGACGGAGCTCTTCCGCCAGGCCTTTGAGTAGGAGCCGCCACTGCCACGACCATCACCGTGCCATTACAGAGCAATGCCGCCGGTGGGCCGGGTAACATCAGAACAGAACAGAGAACCTTTATTTGGCATACCATAGATAAATCAAACAGGGGAGAGTTTAAGGGTAGGTACAAAGAACAACATCAATCAAAATTCCCAATATCTCAAAAACACAAAACAGTCCTAACATGGTTTACAAGATTTACAGAGTATTACTCTTGACTTCCATACATAGGTCAAAAATTCTGCGACAAATAGTGTTGTTGCTGGACTCTTGTCTGCTAGGAAAAAAGATAAGTCCCTATCCAGAAAGTCTCTCTGCATAGGGAAGAGAGGACGAATCAAGATATTGCGCATAGCGGAATATTTAGGACAGCGAAAAAGAATGTGGGTAACAGAATCGGGTTCCCCAAGATTACAGTTGCAGAGTCTATCCTTATACGGGACACCCCTGTATCTACCTGAGACCACTACTGAAGGGAAAAGGTTGAACCTTGCAAGCATAAAAACCCTCCTAAAAACTGGGATTGTCAGATTAGCAATATACGGTACCATAGATGTATGTAGGGGAAGGAGGGGTAATGAATAGGTAGAGCAGACCCCAAGACTACCGGCATTAATGATCTGCGCCTCTATATCCCACATTCTCCTCTTGACCACCTGCAAGATTGCGACCTCACCACAGTTATAGAGGGATTCCAGGTCAATACCTAGGGTACCCATCTTTTTCACTATGGCCTGTGACCACTCTGATATATAGGGGTCAGTTAAAAGTTGGGCCATTAGGCTAGCAGGGGGAGATCGAAAGTAAAGCCGAAGCCAATATTTGATCGTAATGATCCAAGCCCGAGATTCTACCAAGTGAAGACCCAGCTCCTTGTAAAGAGCAAAGAGTGACACTGAGTTGGAAACACCAAGAATCCTACGCAAAAAGCTGGAGTAAATGCTCTCAACTCTCTTATTGAAAGACTGGATCCAAACAGGGATCCCGTATAGCAGACGAGATATAACAATTGCTTGGAACATCTTAAGCGCAGCCGGTACAAATTGGTTGCGCTTTTGGAAAAAAAACCGAATTAGGGCTGCAGCCTTATTCTTAGCCATAGTCAGGGAGTGGGGTAACATCAATTTACGGCCCTAGTCCTCCCCTGCTGTTATACAAGTTGTTGGGAGTTTTTATTCTTGCATCCGATGAATTGAATTTTAACTGTTTTATCCATTTATATTGTATGCACTACGTGCCCTATGTAAGCCGCGCTGAGCCTACTCGCGGGGAGGGCGGGGTATAAATGCAATTAAATAAATAAATAAAATAAATATGTATCACTAGAATTCAAGTCATAATGGCTTTATGTAGTCTGAAGGTGTCGTACTGTATAGCTCAGAAGAGAAGCTGTAGCTAACTGGACATTGTCCATAGGTCACAAGCTCTTTTTCCGCTACTGGCCTCAAAACTGGTGGTTGCGGAGGAAAGAGCCGTGAAGTCACAGGCGACTTATGGCAATCCCTGGCAGTTTTCAAGGCAAATGATGTTCGGAGCTGGTTTGCCAGTGCCTGTCTCATGTAGACAAAACAAGGGGGGAAACATCAGGAGGACTGATACGCTGCACTGAAGCGCTTGATAGCCGGGAGGCCACTGATTAAAAGAGATTTCCTAGACCAGGGGTGTCAAACATGCAGCCCGGGGGCCATATGAGGCCCCCGGAGAGCTTCCATCAGGCCCACAGTGGAACAGGCCATCTCCTGCTTCCAGTTCTGCTGCTGCTGCTGCTGCTGTTGCATCATCGCTTGCTTTGCCGGACTCTCTTAATCACTCAGCCATTCCATGTTTTAACCTGGGGCCTGGACTCAGAACTCTGAGCATGAGATTTCTGTGGTGAATGTCAATAAATCAAAAGTAGGTTTGCAGCTTACAGAGCTCATGTTTTAAGCACGTTTTTATTTTAAGTTTTTTTAAAAAACCCTTTGTGTTTGTGTCCTTTATAAAGTTTATATCTCCGCTACCTGGCATTACATTTTAGGACACACGTGGCCCGGCCCAACAAGGTCTCATTTATGTCGGATCCAGCCCTCGTAACAAACGAGTTTGACACCCCTGTCCTGGACCATTGGTTCCGACTTGAATTTTGATCTCCACATCAAAAGGGAGATGTGGCTTTGAATAAGAGGACAGAAACACGTTTACATGGCTAGGATACATATTGCTGCATAACTTCCAAATGTTGATCTATTATATAAATTTGTCATATTGAGAACTTGGGAACTAGTACCGTGACATGGTAACCTTGATTGATATCTCATGATTTTTTGCATTTTGAGAGTTTGGGAACTTTGTGTGTTACGTTGTAACTCTGGCTTGGAGATGTTGACTTTGTATTAAAATCCTTTTGGAGTTGGTATAAGAAAACCTTGATAACTGAATATTTGTTAAGAATATACACTGGTATTTGAAAACATTTCTTTAAGGGCATTGATATCAGACTTGTTAATGGCATTCACAGTGTTCATTTGTTTTTGATAATTGCCTGTCCCATAGCAGCTGTGGACTTCCCTGGTGGTCTCCCATCCAAGAACTGACGAGGGCTGGCCCTGCTTAGCTTCCAAGGTCTAAAAAGACCACACTTCCCTGCGCCATCCAGGTCAGGGTACAAGTTCCTGTAGACCATGTTTTTTAATATCCGTTAGGACTTACCGTAGGGAGTTATCTTTTCTTTGTCATCTCAACCAGGGACAGCTATTCTGGTTTCGAACTAGTATCCGGGGATCGTATTAGACGAGATGAATAGACTAGGGTTGAATCCAGGCTTCAATGGACGCTTATAGTGTCTAGCAATCCCTGCCGTGTTGTAGAGTGGAGCAGGCTTATTATGGACCGAGTACGTGCGCCTGTTATTTAGTGAGGCAAATTTTCCTGCCGGCCCTCCGAGGAAATGAAGGGAAAGCCCGAGGGTCCAATTCCGAGTGACTGTTCTTTCCTTAAGCGAAAAAACATTGGTTTGAAATTCACTCTGGACAAGCCTAGTTTAGCATGCCGACCGGCACTGTTTGCGAAAGAAAGCCCAGTTCTCTCATAAACTGAAAATTTGGGGGCAGGGTGTGTGTGTGGGGGAAACAACTCTTCAAATTAAACTAATTCCTTGCTGGGAGTAAGAATATCCGACGTTTCTGTGTGCCAGGACATATTTTCGCGTCGGGTGAGAGCAGGCAGGCAGGGTCCCAAAGACAAATATCTCTCTAACCACAGGAAATTGCTTCGTAAAACTTCTCAGCTGTATTCTCCCACAGAATTCTTTCAGCTGACTTGAAATGGCGGGAGGCGGGGAATCCAACTCCATTTCAGCTTTTCTAGCCCAGTCATGATTCCACGATTCTGAGTACTATATACGAAGAACGGTCTAGGAAAAACTGAGCCTCCCCCTCAGAAGCACATCATGCCAGGGCCCCAAAACTTTTTGAGCCTGGTTGACGTGACTACAAAATGGCTGCCACGGAAGGCGGAGACAACCACGAAGTATCAGGAAGTGAGGTCATGCATAACTCTAATAGTAACCCTTCAACATTTTCAGACGAAAGTTCCACTTGACCAGATGCCTTTTCAAACGGACATGCATGCACACAGCTTACCTTCAGTGACACAACGAAGATCCTTCCGTTATGGTCAAAGCAACTTTTAAAAGATCTTCTCAGCCGATCAGATCTCCAGTGGCCAGTTTAAAGCCTGTGGCATACTCCCAAACTGCTGAGGAGTTTGTGTGCACATGTGTGAAAGAAACAGCCAGATAGGAAGGACTCTTTTAAGCCTGGTTGTCACCCAGCAACAACTGGATTCACACACACACACACACACTTGGGCCATTCCATATGGTTGCTTGTTTCACACACAGCAGCCAATGTGGTTACATCTTGTTCATTGTATGCCAAATTTCCTTCATGGATGTTAGTAAAGGTAAAGGTTCCCTTGCTCGAAAGCCAGTCGAATCCGACTCTAGGGTTGCGGTGCTCATCTCCGTTTCAAAGCCGAAGAGCCAGCGTTGTCCGAAGACGTTTCCGTGGTCATGTGGCCGGCATGACTAAACACCAACGCGCACGGAACGCTGTTACCTTCCCACCGAAGTGGTACCTATTTATCTACTTGCAATTTCTTGCTTTCGAACTGCTAGGTTGGCAGGAGCTGGAACTAGAGACGGGAGCTCACTCCGTCATGCGGCACCCAGGTCTCGAACTGCTGAGCTACCGACCTTCCACAGCCTGCAGTTCAGCGTCTTCACCACTTGAGCCACCGCAGCTCCTTCATGGATATTGTTTCCAAGTTTAAAAAAAAAATATGAGACTGTTATTTAAGAAGAACGTCCACCTGTCTGTGTTGCTGTATGTACATGTGCCAAAACATGTCCCAGTTGCCCTCTGTAAAATAGACAATGTGCCATGATGCCCATGTGGGAAACGATCATAAGAGTACCATAGATTACATCGAGTTTCTGGGTATAGTCCCTTTCATTTTACTGCGACCACGGCCTGCTCTAAATGTTGTCTATGTCATGTGGAGTTTCTTCTGTTTTCACATGATGCATTTGTTGTCCATTTATAAAGGGTATCACTTGCAACGGCTGTGCTGGTTTTTGCTGGTGACCTAAGAAACCCACCACAAGAATTCTGTGACGATTTGACAGGATCTTCTTTGGCCCGCCGAATTCTGTAAACTTATTTCTTATACTGCAGACACCTGTGGTACACAGGTTTTGGGGGAGGTTCTTTCAGATATGCGCAGCACTTTATCACCTGGAGGAACCCGAGCTGTTATTATTATATTGCCTTAAATATGCTGCGTTATGTAGTTTAAAATCAGACTACCAGTTCCCTCCAGACCTACCTTTTGATTATTTGAAAGCACTTTGTTATCGCAGTTTGACAGATGCTCCTTGTTCGCCTCAGCAGTCAGCCTAGTTTAGAGTTGGGGTAGCTTAACTCGAATGTGAGCAGACAACTAGTCAACCGTGGGAGTTCCAGTCCCACACGTTTCTGCTCGACATACTTCCGTCATGAGGGCAACCATTCACTCACGGGGTGGGGGGATTAAAGAATACAGCAGGGGTCCCCAACAAAGCTCCCTCCAAGCTGTGGAGTCTTGTGAGCAAAAATTCTACTTTGTGAGCTACTGGCCTTAAAGTTGTGAGCGAGCGATTTGGCTCCTGCATCAATTAGTTTGCTCTGGAGCCATCCTTCCTGAGCTGAGGCAAAAAATGTGTGAGCCGGAGGCTAAAAAACTGTGAGCTAGCGCACACTAACTCAGCTTAGAGGGAACACTGGTCCCCAATATGGTGTCCTTGGGTTGCCATGGCACCCGTTGAAAACTTTTATGGCACCCACCAAGTGTTTTTAGAAAGTGAGTAGGGCCGGGGGGTGGGGTTTTGTCAAGCAAGGCTTCTGATTGGCTGTGAAGCTTTTTTTGTTTTTTTTTTAAAAAAAGTGTCGCTTTGGCAACAGCTACCACCACAGCATAAAAATATTCACTGTGTGACTAAAGGTAAGCTGGGGCAGCCATTTTGAGGCTGGCTACATTGAGCTGCGGTGGCTCAAGTGGTTAAGACGCTGAACTGCAGGCTGTGGAAGGTCAGTTGTTCAGCAGTTTGAGACCCGAGTGTGCTGCATGACGGAGGGAGCTCCCGTCTCTAGTTCCAGCTCCTGCCAACCTAGCAGTTCGAAAGCAAGAAATTGCAAGTAGATAAATAGGGACCACTTCGGTGGGAAGGGAACAGCGTTCAATGCGCCTTGATGTTTAATCATGCCGGCCACATGACCGCGGAAACGTCTTCGGACAGCGCTGGCTCTTCGGCTTTGAAATGGAGATGAGCACCGCAACCCTAGAGTCGGATTCGACTGGCTTTCGAGCAAGGGAACCTTTACCTTTACATCTTTTATGGCAGCCATTTTGCCCCCCATACTCTGTCAGAATTCCAAAGGTTCCTTCAGGTTCAAAAAGTTTACCCCAGAGTGAGAGCCCACCGGGCTGTTTGTGAAACCTGCTCCCTAACACCAGTGGACCCCCCCACCCCCCAATCCATTAATTTTGTCACAAAGAAAACAATTGTTGCCGCTAAGAATGGAGCCAATCCTTATGTGAAGGAGCCAAGTTTTGTTTCTCTGTCACGCTTGAAAGTGAGACTGGGATATTCAAACTGAGTGGAACAACAGCCTGTGGTTTTCTCGAGCCCAAACCAGGATTAAACCCGGGCCGTGTGAAAACCAAGAGCTTTTGAAGTTTGTTCCTGGAAGCTGTTACATCTGAATTAAAGAGAAAAGAGTGCATTATAGTATTGCATTTAGCAAAAAATAAATACATCACATTTCACCAGAAAATATTTTATGGTTGTCTGTGTCTAGCATACATGTCCCCCCCAAAAAAAAGAACACCAAGCAAGTCAGGTGCTGAGGAAAACACCTGTGTTACACTAGCATTTCTCAGAACAAAACCATAATGTGTGAGCATGATGAACATATGAGCACTAGGGCTGCCAGGCCCGGACTGGTCAAACAGCAGGAGATGGGGAGGCAGGACTATGGGTAGGTGGGAGGGTGTCAGCTGACAGTGTGATACCACTTCTCGGAAAACTTAGAAACGACGTCATGCCTTTCAAGGAATTAGTTGAAACTCTATGGTAAAACTATAGAATTTTGGTGATTCCTAGAGAGGACGGATGTCACTTCCGGGGAAAACGTGGAATGGACACTCAAAAAAAGTTTTATTTCTCTTCTGCTGCCGCTGTGGCAGCTCTAATGTGTACCCATTATAAAACACATGTGTAAAAGTTGATTTGGGCCAGGTTCACCGATGAGCATGCATGCGTGCAGGTACTTAGAAATGCGTATTCCTTTGTCAGGGGTCGTTTCGTAGAAAAAGAGCTAGGGGAACTCATTAGCATAACTCATTAGCATATGTCACACCCCCTGACATCACCGGAAGTGTGTCATAAGGCCACACCCCCTGACATCACTGGAAGTATGTTATAAGGCCACACACCCTGCCCCCAATGGTCCCGGCCGCCGCCGCCGGCCTTGCAGGTCCACTGCCGAGCCCCATGAGGGGCCCGGCATTGGACCTGCAAGACCAGCGGGAGTGCAAGGAAGCCCCGCGAAGGCCCTCCCTGGCCCCAGGTAGGCAGGGGTGGGGAGAGGCAGGGAGGAAGCAACTTACCCTCCCTCTTCTCCTGCCTCCTCCTGTCTGAATGAGGGCTGGAAGTGGGGCGGGCGGAAGCAGGGGGCGGGGCTTCATCATGTGCCCCACCCCCCTGTACCTCACCCAGGGAAACTGTGATCCCCCGCGATCCCCCCCGAAATGACCTCTGTCCTTTGTGCATTTCTTCGTATACTTGCCACAGGGAAACACCAGTGTACCACTGGTGTTTTCTTCAGCAGTCCCAGTGTACAGAGCGGCTCTCGGAATCTGGGTCAACGAGGAGTAGAATTCCAACGCGGAGGATCCATCTTGCGTAGCAGAAGGTCACCAGAAGCACCAGCCGCCTCCCAACCTGGCTTTGTGCGTCGCAGAAGAGAAATGTCTGCGCGTTGCCAGGAAATCACCCTCACGCTGTGTCTGGTTTAGCAGATCTGGACGCAGGAGGGGAAAAAACAACCCAAGCTGACTGGACCAGCTGTACACTGTGAACTGTGTTTGCGCTCTACTAAGACGCCAGGCAATGGGAGACTTGATTGAGGGGGATTCAGGCTTGCCAGTCCTGGGCACGTTTTAGAAGCCTTTCACCCAAATGTTCATCTGGGCCCTGATAACACAATATGGTGAAGGGAGTCACATGGGCAGAGCAGGCCGCTCTGCGCTGCCGAGAAGCGACAGGCAGCCAGAGAGGAAGGACGGGGACAGCGTTTCTCCTTGTCAGAGAGATGTGCGCACTGCGCATCAGCCGTGAATGTATTTTGAGCCTCTAAGAGCACAGAGGCTGCTCCTGGCTCTTCCCAGAAAGGTAATTTGAGGCAGGGTGAGTCTTTTTAGCTCCTATTGCTTCATTTTGTGATGTACTTTGAGCTGATCTCTGACACGGCAAACGTGCTTTTAAATTATGGACCTGCCACCGTACGTGTGCCGTCGGATTTTTCGGGATTCGCAACGAGAGTGTGATTTTGACTTTCGTTAACTCGTTTGCAAATCTGGGTCAGCAGCAGGAGGAATCAGCGGAAAACGTTGTGCCCCGTATGTCACACTTCTCCTCTGGACTGATCTTATAGCTTCCTGAGCAAAGAGAAGAGGAAATTTCTAAAACTTGACCAGGGAGAAGAGGTTTCCCTTGAAAAAAAGTACTTCTTTGACTAGGTTGGTAACTGTGTCCCTCCCTTCTTTCCTGTGTGGCCCAGAGATTTATTGTTTACCTGTTAATAGGAAGCAAGAAGGGGCTCTGGTTCAGTGCTAGAGCGCTGGCTTGGCATGCAGAAGGTCCCAGCAGGCCCATAGCTGCAGTGGAGCTTTTGGGGGCTCCGCCCCCTTTCTTAAAGACACAGCCCCACAAGAAATTCTTCTGTAAAGGCTTTTTTAAAGGAGTGTGCTCCTTTAAGCAGAGTGGGGGTGCGGTAGTCGACTAATCCCCACACGGAGCAAGGGGGTTGGAGTAGGTGACCTCTAGGATCCCTTCTAACTCTGTGTCAAGAAACTGGTCTCCTTTAATAGAGTTTTTTTCTGCTGAAATGTTAGCTTTCTTGACTCGAGAAGTCATCACTTCCACCGGCCACCTTATTATGCCAGCTTAACTTGCAGCAGCTGAGAACTGTCATCTGAAGTTGGTGACAGCTTGCAATTTAGAGATCATTTCTGGTAGCAGCTTTCTGTTGACTAAGTGGCTTTTCTTTCTGCACTTTCAGCCCCGCTAGAAAAAAAATTGCCCGACAAGCCACAATATCCTGGCTACAGGCCTGGGTCCCAGGTTCAGTCCCTGGTATCTCCAGTGAAAAGGACCAGGCAGGAGGTGATGGGAAAGACCTCTGCCTGAGACCTTGGAGAGCTGCCGCCGGTCTGAGTAGACAATACTGACTTTGATGGACCAAGGGTCTGATTCAGTAGAAGGCAGTTTCATGTGTTCGTGTCCAATATAAACTCAGGTTATCTTGGAGCGCAGGCACCAGTCCCCGATGTGATGATGTCACTTCTGCATGACATCATCACATTGGGGCCGTCCCCGCTCCCTCTGGAACACCCTCCAGAGTCCCCCGCTGGGGACTTGGAGGGACCTGGCACCCCTAAACGGCCCTCACCAGTCAACATCCTGGCTGCAGCATTCTGCTCCAGTTGAAGTATCCAAACGCTTTTCAAGGGCAGCCCCCCATGGAGTGCCTTGCAGTAGTCTGATCTAGACGTCATCAGGGCATACCACACAGCAGCCAGATCTTTTCCTCTCAAGAAAGGCTGCGACTGACTAACTAGTCATAGCTGATGAAAGGCACTCCCGGCCACAGCCGTCATGTGGTCATCCAGCAGTAGTCCCAGGTCAGCAGTATCCCAAACCAATGTACCTGTTCCCTAAAGGGGAACTGCAACCCCACCCAGCCCAGGAGACACCTTAAACCCCGGGACAGTGCTCCCAATCACAGTGGTGTTTCCATCTCGTTGGGATTAAGTGCCGGTTTATTAGCTGGCATCTGCTCCAAAACTGCCTATGCACTGATAGTAGAGGTAAAGGTAAAGGTTTCCCTTGCTCGAAAGCCAGTCGAATCCGACTCTAGGGTGTGGTGCTCATCTCCGTTTCCAAGCCGAAGAGCCAGCGCTGTCTGAAGACGTTTCCGTGGTCATGTGGCCGGCATGACTAGAGGCCGAGGCGCACGGAACACTGTTACCTTCCCACGAAAGCAGTACCTATTTATCTACTTGCAATTTCTTGCTTTTGAACTGCTAGGTTGGCAGGAGCTGGAACTAGAGACAGGAGCTCATTCTGTCATGCGGCACACTCGGGTCTCAAACTGCTGAACTACCGACCTTCCGGTCATGTCTTAACCACTGATCCACCGCAGCCCCATAATACACAACCATTATTTCACCATATGATGGGTACACTCTTGGTGGAGATGCACGCAAAAGCCTGTTCTTGTGAATGTGGATCCTCGCACATTCTGCCCTCGACAAGATACTTGGCTGGAAGAACAATGTGGTCAGCACCTATTAACTTTTCATCCTATGGCAAACAAACCCTTGACGATGGCAGGACTATCCAGGACATTTCAAACATCAGTCAAGTTTCAGGATCGGCTTGTCAAAATATGTGTAGGGGTTTTGGTGTGGTGACTAGGAGTGCAGACCCTAATCTGGGAGACCTGAATTTGATTCCCCACTCCTCCACATGCAGCTGCTGGCGTGACCTGGGGTCAGTCACAAGTTCTCTCAAAAGCAGTTCTCTCAAGGGCAGTCCTCAGGAGAACTCTCTCGGCCTCACCTACCTCGCAGGGTGTCTGTTGTGAGGAGGGGAAGGGAAAGGAGATTGTGAGCCACTTTGAGACTCCTTCAGGTAGTGAAGAGTGGGGTATAAATCCAATCTCCTTCTTCTTAAAACCAGAGACTATGTAAGAAATGTTATGTTGAGCAGGCCTTAAGATATTTGAGTAAGATGGGGATATGTATCACACCTGTTAAGTCGCTCACTTAACAAAGTAGTCGGAGAGTGATTCAGCAAAGATTCAGCTTTATTCAACAACTCAAACACAACTCCAACACAGATCAACACGAATAGCCAGAACAGCCTTTACCTTGCAGCTGTTCTGCTTTTAAACTCTCCCGGATAATGTAGCCACGCCTACTATACAAATACCAACCAATTAGGTTGTCTACATAAGGACCAATCACGGATGTTCCCGCTCAGGGCGCTTGCTGGTACTTGATTGGCTAGTTCTTCCTGGGCTACCAATATGATTGGAGGGATTTGGATCCTAGCCCAGGACGAAGCTTCACATGGTGTTTCAATAGGGTGATTCACATATAGTTTGCCTTGCATTGAATACACCACAACACCTTGAACCTATTTTTGAAAGCTTGTCTCCTTAATGGTGGTGGTCGTAGAAAGTGCCACCAGGTCGCAGCTGATGAAGGGTTGCCCCGTAGGATTTTCAAAGCACAAGACAGAGTCGGATCGCCATTGCCTGCCTCTACTTAGCAACCATAGACTTCCTTAGTGGTCTCCCATCCCACTAGCAACCAGGGCCAGCCCTGCTTGGCTTCCGAGATCTGATGAGGTATCCATGCAGGTCAAGGCATTCTTCTTACTGACATTATTAATGCTACGTTAGACTATAGGCCATCCTCTAAGAATGATTATGTGCCCAAGTCAGCATTCTCCTCGGGTTCAGGATGCCCCCAAGGTACAGGATCCAGACTCATACATCAGGAATATTGATTTTGGACCATCTCTCGCCAACAGCTCCTGTGAACCCCGCATCTTACATACCTCAGTCCTTTCTCATGATGCTGCAACCTGCTTTCTTTGGGAGGGGAAAGACCGTAAGGCAGAACCTTTCTATTCTGGCCGCGATGGTTTGGTTCCTCCTCCCCGCCAAGTTTTATTTTTGTAAATGGACAGGTCAATTTATCTGTCTCGGGAAATGTAGGAAAGGGGGACGGGAGGGGGGGATGGAGGAAGACCCGGGGAACCTTCCCGGTTCCCGACCGCAAAAGACCGCAGACCCCACCCCCACGGCGACAATACGACAACCCGTTTATTTGACTAATTCTTTCACCGCTTGTCAAAGAGCAGACTTGTGTTTTGTGGTAACAAACAAGCTTTTCCCCTCTTTCATTTCTTCTCTGGCAAACTGGGGCAGGAGCGCTCGTGGGGGGGGGGGCAGGCAGTCCTTGCTAACTGTTATGATGTTTGCTGTCAAACTCATTTATTTATGCAAGTGCTGTGGAAGAGCCCCGGGCGGATAAGCAGCCATGAAAGATTTCAGAGCCCTGGTGTGGGGTCATGAAAGGGAAAGA
>NW_015173731.1:179046-195321 GCF_001447785.1 Gekko japonicus
AGAGAGGGGGGGGGGGGGGAGAGCGAGGGAGGGAGGGGGGGATGCCCTCCACTGGTTATGAGAAAGGAACTGACACAGGAAATGGTCACATATGGCACAGATTTATTGGGTCCAGGACTTCCCATTCAATTCCCATTATATCTCCAGCTCACCGCAGCGCGCTCGGCGCAACCGGCGTTCTTTTTTTTTTTTAGGTTGAGCATCCAATGAAATCAACTGCTCCGTTCTCCCCCCAAAAAGGGGGACAGTTTATTGTGCGTGGCTGGCAAGCTGGAGTCGGTCTCGCATTTGGAAAGAAGGCAGTTCTGCTTCCCCTTGCCATGGCCGGAAGGGGCAGGGGTGGGAGAGAGGGGTGGCACGGAGAAGCTACCTTTGTGGGCTGTCAGTCCAAACTGAGCAGAAATCACTTGAGAGAATAGAGAGCGTTTTTTTTGGGGGGGGGGTGCAGTCAAGTCGCTGATGCATTGTGGCGATGCCGGAGGGTTTTCAAGGCAAGAGACGTTCAGAGGCGGTTTGCCATTGCCTGCCTCTGCGTAGAGGAAGATGATCAGGCCGCACCAGCGAGTAGGAGAAAAGAGGGACAAAAGGATCTTCTACAGGTTTCACTAATTGCTTCTCTCTGGGCTCCCACCTCGGACAACTGGAACAATCGAAGAAGATCTGATAAAACCTTAACCTCATACCTTGTTCCTTTTCCCCCTGCCTCTGTGTAGCAGTCTTGGATTTCCTGGGTGGTCGCTAGGGCTGCCAAGTCTCGTTGAATCGCGGTGGGGGATCGTCATTCTTCACAGGAGCTCTGCCGCGGGGGACGGCAACAGGCGTTGCACCGCCGTCGCCAGGATGTGACGCTACACGTTGCTCTGGCAACGGGGCGCTTTGGAGTCCCGTTGCCAGAGCGACGCATAGCGTCACATCCTGGCGACGGCGGTGCAACGCCTGTTGCCGTCCCCCGCGGCAGAGCTCCTGTGAAGAATGACGATCCCCCGCCGTGATTCAACGAGACTTGGCAGCCCTAGTGGTCGCCCATCCAAGTACTAACCAGGGCCCACCCTGCTTAGCTTCTGAGATCTGATTAGGTTTGGCTGGCCTGAGCCAGCTGGGTCAGGGCAGAGGTGGCTTGCCATTGCCTGCCTCTGCGTAGCAGCCCTGTGCTTCCTGGGTGGTCTCCCATCCAAGTACGAATCAGGGCCCACCCTGCTTAGCTTCTGAGATCTGCTGAGATTTGCCTAGTTTGGGCTATCCAGGTCAGGGCAGCAGTCTGTAATGCAGAAGAGGCACACATCTTGTTGCTTGCACTCCGGCCCATAGCCGGGATTTTGTGGCTTGCGGGGCAATTTTTTTCCCCCTGGTGGGGATGACGTTCTCAGTGCAGAGAGAAAAGCCATTTAGCCAATAGAAAGCGGTTGCCAGGATCGATCTCTTAAGTTGCGAGCTGTCAACCAATTTAGATGACAGTTCTCAGCTGCTGCAAGTTAATCACTTCTGCCAGCCTGCGCAACCACCCTGATAACAAGCCGGCAGGTGGGGGTGATGACTTCTGTAGCCAAGAAAGCTGACACTTAGGCAGAAAAATTCTCCTAAAGGAGACCAGTTCCTTGACACAGAGCTAGAAGGGATCCTAGAGGTCACCTACTCCAACTTCCTTGCTCAGTGTGGGAATCAGTCAAGTACAGCACCCCATTCTGCTTAAAGGAATGCACACCTTTAAAAATGTTTTAAAATGATTGGAAAAAATCCATTTACAGGAGAAATTCTTGTGGGGCTGAACCTTTAAGAAAGGGGGCGGAGGCTCCAGAAGCCCCACCATAGCTAGGGGCCTGCTTACTCTTCAAGGTGTTGAATAATCTTTCTCCACCCATGTCCCAGAGCGCCTTTCATGATACTCTTATGACAAGTGCTTGGGCTGTATTAAGGTTGCAGGGATCCAAAGCAGAGCGCGGCAAAGAGACTAAAAGTTGCAAAAGTATTTATTTATTTATTATATTTATACCCCACCCACCCAGCCATGGCTGGCTCATGAATGGGCAGAAAGGAACTTCTCAATCAAGCTGGCCACACCCCACCCAACCGAAGTCTCTCAAGCCCTTCTCTCGATGCCGAGGGTATGAAAGTTACTTCTTTAATTTAAAACATCTTAATGCTGCCTTTCCACCCAAATAGGCTCCCCAAAGTGGCGAACGTCAAAAATATGTAAGACATTGAAGCGACATTTGAAATAGAGTATATTTGAAATATTTAAACCATCAACAAAAACTGTATGAACATGCAATGCATATAACACTGCTAGGGAGGAGGACCAATAACAGTTGTTGTTGTTCAGTTGCACAGTCAAGTCCGACCCTTTGCGACCCCATGGACCACATCACACCCAACCCTCCTGTCCTCTGTCGTCCTCCGGAGTTTAGGGTAACACACCAGGGCATGCACCACAGTGGCAAGTTCTTGCCCATCTGGGAAGGATTATAGCTTTAGAAAGATTTAGAACATAACCTAAACCGTCATGGCTCTTAACTGTGTATCGTCTACAGGCAGGTAGTGGGTTATACGCCCAGCCAAACACAGGTCCACCTGCTGTCTGCACTCTGGATACCTGGTTGTTACCTGGGTAAACTGGGAGGAAACCATTGCATAGATTAAAAATTATGAGTATTTAGTTCTTTATTTAGTTCTTTATTTAGTTCTTTCTTTATTTCTTTATTTACTTATTTGCTTTCCATTTGTATCCCGCCTTACCGGTATGAACTGGCTCAAGGCGGCTTACACAGTTAAAATACAATAAAACCAATAAACACACTAAAATTACAATAAGAACAATTGCATAAAGTGCCACTATAAACAGATGGCGGGGATTTCTGTACATGGTCCGATGGGGAAAGGCCATATCCGGCGTTGTTTCATAGGGCTATGAGATGTCCGATGTACAAAGGCTGTCAGTGGCGGCCCCTAATCGAAAGCCTGGTGGAAGAGCTCCGTTTTACAGGCCCTGCGGAACTGTAAAAGGTCCCGCAGGGGCCTGATGTCCTCCGGGAGCTCATTCCACCAGTGTGGAGCCACCACTGAGAAAGCCCTGGCCCCCATAATGGCCAATCTGGTGTCTTTTGGGCCAGAAAAGGTCAGGTGGTTTTGTCACCCTGACTTCAGTGCTCTCTGGGGCACATATGGGGAAAGGTGGTCCGTCAGGTAGGCAGGATCCCAACCATATAGGGCTTTAAAGGTCAAAACCAGCACCTTGAAACGAATCCGGAATGCTATAGGCAGCCGGTGCAATGCCTTCAGCACAGGCTGGATGTGATCTCGCATTTTGCACCAGCTAAAGCTTCCGGAGTTGGGACAAGGGCAGCCCCATGTAGAGAGCATTGCAGTAGTCTAACCTTGAGGTGACCATAGCATGGATCACTGTTGCCAGGTCATTGCATTCGAGGAAGGGAACCAACTGCCTGATCAGCCGCAGATGGTAAAAGGCTGCCTTGGCAGTGGCTGCTACCTGGGCCTCCATTGTTAAGGCAGCATCCAGGAGCACTCCCAAACTCCTGACCCTCGGCGCTGGCACCAATGGCGCCCCATCGAAGGTCGGTAGTGGGATCCCCACCCCTGAGCTGCTCCGACTCAGGCACAGGACCTCCGCCTTCATTGGATTCAATTTCAATCGGCTCAGCCTAAGCCAGCCCGCCACGTCCTAAAGTGCCCTCTCCAGGTCATCTGGGGTAGAGTTGGACTGACCGCCCAGCAACAGATCCCAGTTCTACAGGTGGTAAAACTGAGATTTCCCCCTTCTTGGATGCACACCTTAACGTGGTGAGGAGGTCGGTGTGTGTGAGCGAAGCTGAGAGCAATACCATAAGGGGTCCAAGCTCCTAGCAGGGTCGCTCAAGGCAGAATGGTCACAGCTCAGACACCAGACTAGGGATCAGTGGCCACATTGGCAGAAGAGTACAGACAGCTCCTATGGTGGGAGGGGGGGACAGAGGAATCCCTGAATGGTAGATACTAGGCAGCAGCCACAGGGGAAGGGGGCACGTGTGGGAGATATTTCGTAGGCAAGGGCAGTGCCACTTCAGCCAACCCTGGTTGGTACTGCACAGGAGATAAACTCTTAACTCGAAAACCCTCTGATGAGACAATCCAAAATGGAAAAAAAGATATAGTGCTAGAAGAATGATAGGATGTTTTGGAGGACAGTAATTCATTAAGGTAAAGGTAAAAGTTTCTCTTGCTTGAAAGCCAGTCAAAGCTGACTCTAGGGGGCGCTGCTCATCTCCGTTTCCAAGCCGAAGAGCCAGTGCTGTCCCACCGAAGTGGAAGACAGGAAGGCCTGGTGTGATCTGGTCCATGGGGTCGCGAAGAGTCGGACTCGACTGTGCAACTGAACAACAAAACACACACAGAGACTGAGATCTGGAGAAACCAAGGGTTAAATGGAATTAACATGCAAATACATGTGAAAAGTACTGATACTAGTGATTTCAGCTCTCATACTTTATTTCAGCTCAGAACAAGATGAGAGTACCCAGCTCGCAGGCTGGTTTTTATTTTCACAAACCCCGCTCCCCAAACACGCCCACACACACGTGATTGGCTATTTACAGTGGCCGAGAGTTCCATAGGCTCTCGGCCAGGAGCCTAGCCTGCCGATAGGTGCCGGCTAGGATCCGCTTGTCCCATTGTTACTGAGAGCGAAGCAAAATGGCCGCGCACACGGTCTGAGATGGATACATTACAACATGTAATACTCCATCAGGTCCTGGCTCCTCCGGGGCGATCGCTTGTGGTTTCGGGGTCTCCGGAATGTGATATTGTAGCCGGTAGCGACAGGAGGGCAGGCCTCAGATATAGCTGGAGGAAGGGGGGTAGTCTCACCCTTATCCCTCACTCCAGCTCATGGGCACTTGGGTACCCTCTCTCTAGTCGTCCTGCTTCCTCCCCAGCCGTGCTCTTCCTCCCCGGCCTGCTTGAGCCGCCTGGCTTAAATCAGCCTCCTGATCTATCCCCTTCCCCTCTCCCACCAATCCCCATCTTCCTTCGCTGGGGCAGGTGAGAGGGTCTGCAGCTGGACCCCTTGAGCGCTGCTCCCTGGGGGGGCATCCTCGATTCTTCTCTCTTAGCATTGGGTGGGGCGGCCGCCTTGTCCTGCCTTGCCTCCCTTCGGGGCTTGGTTTACTCCTTGTCCCCTGCCGGGTCTCCGTGTCGGCTGTCCTGTATGCCCCATGTTTCGAGCAGGGGAGGGGCCTGTCTTCCCTTTGGTGTAGGCGCGGACTCTAACCTGGGAGAACTGGGTCTGATTCCCCAGTCCTCCACTTGCAGCTGCTGGATGACCTCGGGCAAGCCAGAGTTCTGTCAGAGCTGTTCTTGAAAGAGCAGTCCTCGAAAGAGCTCTCTCAGCCCCACCTGCCTCACAGGGGGTGTCTGTTGTGGGGAGGGGAAGGGAAAGGAGTTTGTAAGCCGCTCTGAGACTCCGAGTGAAGGGTGGGGTATAAATCCAATCTCCTCCGCCTCCACATCCTCCTCCTCCTCCTCCTCCTCCTCCTCCTCTTCCTCTTCTTCTTCTTCTTCTTCTTCTTCTTCTTCTTCTTCTTCTTCTTCTTCTTCTTCTTCCTCCAGTTGGGGCTGCTGAGTCCTCCACGGCTCATGCTTTAGGCTGGTCCTGCATTGGGCAGGGGGTTGGACTAGATAGTCTGTATGACCCCTTCCAACCCATGGAATTCACTGCCATAGGAGGTGGTGGTGGCTACAAGCCTGGACAGCTTCAAGAGGGAACTGGATAAACATATGGAGCAGAGGTCCATCAGTGGCTCTTAGCCACAAGGTATAGGTGGAAACTCTCTGTCTGGGGCAAAGGATGCTCTCTATTCTTGGTGCTTGGGGGGGCAACCTTGGGAGGGCTTCTAGTGTCCTGGCCCCACTGCTGGACCTCCTGGTGGCCCCTGGGAGTTTTGGCCACTGTGTCACAGAGTGTTGGACTGGATGAGCCATTGGCCTGATCCAACATTGGCTTCTCTTACGTTCTTCTGTTCCTTTTTGTTGCTTTTCAAAATAGGGTAACCCTAAAAGCGAGTACATTGCCCTCTTACAGTGCAGTCCCAACCAAAGTTATACTCATCGAAGTCCATCGACATCAACATGATTAGAAGAGCATAGCTTTGTTTAGGATTGTACTGTTAGGCCTAACTACAGTATCACTCGTCTCTCTTCCTCATGCTTGAACATGTTGGATTGATGGCCCAGGGCCACCAAGGACTGCGGTGCCCTATTAATCATGCCCCCCCTCCCAAGTTTTATTTTATTTTTAAACTTGGTCCCTACCTTTGTATTTGCATTAGAAGTGAGTGCCTGGAAGTCGAGGCAGGCAGAAACGACAGCGCGTGACATTTGTTTTATTTTGATAAAGGACGCATTAGAGAAACTTGATGGCATCTCTTTGTTTTACTAAAAAAACAAAAACACCCCACCCTATATTTTTCCCACAGAAGCGAACATTGTGAAATCTATCATAAACAGGGGAAGAAATTAGTGAAAGGAAGTAGTGGTGCTGCTAACCTGAAGGGGAAAATCATTACCGTTGATGTATTTCATTCAATTTTGAATGTAGAACTTTTGAGGGCATAAGTGTGAGGTGGGTAAGAAATGGCAAACGTCTGTGTGCCTTTAAGTAAAAAAACAGCAACACACACACATTTACTTTATTTATTTATTTTTAGGAAAAAGGGTTTTAGAGAAACTTCCATCATGGTTCATTTTCTAAATAAAGGATATGAGTAGACTGGGGTATCCCCCCACCCCAAGAGTGGACGGACCCCCTCAGCATATTTTTCTTTTCAGATGTGAAATGAGGTGGAAAATCCTCATTTCACGACAGGAAGGACAAATATTGACACAATGTTAATATTTGTTAGGAGCCCCGGAAGCAACCGGAGTGGTTTGAGAGAAAAAAAGGAGTAAATTAAATAAAATAACATTGATGTGAAGTTGTGGGTGTTTTGTTTTTTTTAATTTACTAAAAAATGGAATTCAAGGTCTTGAATATGAAAAGGGTCGGGGAGACGTGAACTGTGTGTGCGCATGACCATACGTACTCAGGGGTCATTTCGTAGAAAAAGAGCTAGGGGAACTCATTAGCATAACTCATTAGCATATGCCACACCCCCTGACATCAGGGGCCCGGCGGTGGAACTGCAAGGCCGGCGGGAGGGTGAGGAAGCCCCGCCAAGGCCCTCCCTGGCCCCAGGCAGGCAGGGGTGGTGTGGGGAGAGGCGGGGAGGAAGCAACTTGCCCTCCCTCTTCTCCTGCCTCCTCCTGGCTGAATGAGGGCTGGAAGCGGGGCGGCCGGAAGCAGGGGGCGGGGCTTCATCATGTGCCCCACCCCCCGCCCCTCACCCGGGGGAACTGCGATCCCCCGCGTCCCCCCCCGAAATGACCTCTGTTCGTACTAATTTTTCATTCTCTGCCTCTCCGACACATATACTAGATTTCCGGGTGGCACACCTGTGAGCTCATCTGCTGACATTAAACGCACCACAGCAGAAAAACAAGCAAGGCCACAGAGAATTTTATGTGGCTGGGGGTAGGAATGTGGGTGTGTATGCACTGAAGTCGTGTCCCCTTTTAGCGCATAAACACATACATAAACACATAGCGCATACTGTCCCCCCCCTCCGCCATATAATTTTTTTTGCAACCTTTCTTGCTTTTTCTGCCACACGAATGGAGGACATTCCGTTTTCTCTGTACACGACTTCCCTCTTTTGTTTGTGTGTGTGTGTGTGTATGTGTGTGAAAGGGGAGGGGGAGGTATACAAATAAATACTAGCTGTTTAATTTTAGCCATCGAGAAGGGAGGCTTCCGGAATTCCTCGCTGTTATTGTTTGCCTCCCGTGTCAGTGGCCTGTGTCACCTCAATATTCAGTGGTCAATCAGTATTTATTAAGGCCTGTCCACTGTGGCCTTTTCCCGCGAGGGAAGCCGTGAGGCAGATTAGCCCCTGGCCCTGACACGGCCTGTCACTTATCTATTTGTGTCGATGATGAGAGTCGGCTGTGAGCGGGCCTTTCTCTGTTTTTCTCCCCCCCTTCCCCTCCCAGCCCCCGCTTACAAGCACCCCTGCTTGGATTTTCATGAGGAAATAATCAGATTAGGCCTTCAGCGGCAAGTTCATACGGAGTTCCCTCTTTTCCTCTCGGATGTGCCCCTAACCGAACAAACCGTGTTTTGTGGCAAATCGTAAACGACCGTTCTGATGACCGAGACCTGCATGGGTTTTGTTTGGGAAGAAGAGGGGTCGAAAATGGCCAGCCGCTGAAACGGTGGCTGGGAGGGAGAAGGCCTTTCAGAAGGAGGAAGGGAAGAAGAAGAAGAAGAAGAAGAAGAAGAAGAAGAAGAAGAAGAAGAGAATAGATTGGATTTATACCCCGCCCTTAAGAACATAAGAGACGCCAATGTTGGATCAGGCCAAAGGCCCATCCAGCCCAACACTCTGTATCACACAGTGGCCAGAAATACCAGGTGCCATCAGGAGGTCCACCAGTGGGGCCAAGATATTAGAAGCCCTCCCACTGTTGACCCCCCCCAAGCACCAACAAGACAGAGCATCACTTGCCCCAGAGTCCCTATCTATACCTTGTGGCTAATAGCCGCTACCCAAAGGAGTCTCAGAGCGGCTTACAAACTCCTTTCCCTTCCCCTCCCCACAACAGACACCCTGTGAGGTAGGTGGGGCTGAGAGAGCTCTGACAGAAACGGCTCTTTTTCAAGAACAGCTCTGACAGAACTATGGCTTGGCCAAGGTCATCCAGCAGCTGCAAGTGGAGGAGTGGGGAATCAAACCCGGTTCCCCCAGATTAGAGTCCGCACACTTAACCACTACACCGAACTGGCTCTTAGAGGGAGCACAAGGGACCGGCCCCAACAGTCACCCGTGACCAGAGGCTTCCAGAGGAGGGGAAACCGCACTAACGGGAATCCCAGTTGCGACAAAAATAAATAAATACACACAGGGTCAGGAATGGAGAAAGGAAGGAGAGAGGTGTCATTAGGAGGGGAAAGGGTTTGGACCAGTGGTTTGTACTAGATCAAATGAGGAACTCCATCAGCCAACTCTGGGCTGGGAAGTTCCTGGAGATTTGGGGGGGGGGGGTTGGGGTCCAATGCTCCCTCTAAGCGGTGGAGTCTTGTGAGCAAAAAAATCTCCTCTGTGAGCTACTGGCATTAAAGTGGTGAGCGAGCGATTTGGCGACTGCGTAAATTAGTTTGCTCTGGAGCCCTCCCTTCCTGAGCTGAGACAAAAATGTGTGAGCCGGAGGCTAAAAAACGGTGAGCTGGCTCACACCGACTCAGCTTAGAGGGAACACTGGAAGGGTTGCCAGCCTCCAGGTGGCACCTGGAGATCTCCTGCTATTACAGTGGATCTCCAGACGACCGAGATCAGTTCTCCTGGAGAAAATGGCTGCTTTGGAAGGTGGACTCTGTGGCACTGTATCCCATTGAAGCCCCTCCCCAAACCCTATCTTCCTCAGGCTCCACCCCTGAAATCTCCAGGTATTTCCCAACACAGAGCTGGCAGCCCTACCCATTGGGGGTGGAGCCTGGGGAGGGGAGGGACCTAAATGGGGTACAATGCCCTAGATTCTACCTTCCAAAGCAACCATATCCTGCATGGGAACTGATCTCTGTTGCCTGGGAATCAGTTGTGGTGTAGTGGTTAAGTGCGCGGACTCTAATCTGGCAGAACCGGGTTTGATTCCCCCACGCCTCCACTTGCACCTGCTGGATGACCTTGGGCAAGCCGTAGTTCTGGTCACAGCTTTCCATGAAAGGGCAGTTCTCGGGAGAGAGCTCTCAGCCCCACCTGCCTCACCGGGTGTCTGTTGTAGGGAGGGGAAGGGGAAGGAGTTTGTAAGCCGCTCTGAGACTCTGAGTGAAGGGTGGGGTATAAATCCAATCTCCTCCTCCTCCTCCTCCTCCTCCTCCTCCTCTTCTTCTTCTTCTTCTTCTTCTTCCTCCAGGAGTCCTTCAGGCCCTACCTGGAGGTTGGCAACCTTGTCTCTAACCATGCCACCTCAGAACAGGCTCCTGATTTTCAGCTTTTCCTCCAACTCGGTACCAACCAAATTCAAAAGAATCACCCTACCCTTCTTTGAAGGCTCCTTTAACCCCCAGACTTTTGGGGAGACACTCAGTAGCCCTGTTCACGTTACGGTAAATGCACACCCACCCTCCATGTACTTGTGTTGTAGTTCTGTTTGTCAGAAAGAGCTGATGCATGTTCACTTTAGAAATGAAATTGGGGAGGTCTTTCACATCACCTATTACCTTGAATAAACTTATGGGGTTGGATAAACATATGGATCAGAGGTCCATCAGTGGCTATTAGCCACAAGGTAAAGATCTGGAACAGCCTGTCTGGGGCAGTGATGCTCTGTACTCTTGGTGCTTGGGGGGGCCACAGTGGGAGGGCTCCTGGAGTTATGTCTCTGCTGTTGGACATCCAGGTGATGGCACCTGGTTTTGACAGAGTGTTGGACTGGATGGGCCATTGGCCTGATCCAGTATGGCTTCTCTTATGTTCTTGTATGTCATGATTCACCAGTGTTTTATATTGTCTTTGTGCCCCCACCATAATACATTCTTCACAGAATCATAGAGCTGGATGGGATCTCCAGGGTCATGTAGTCCAACCCCCTGCACAATGCAGGGAATTCACAGATACCTCCCCCAGTGACTCCTGTTCCATGCCCAGAAGATGACAAAAACAAAAAATCCCTCCAGGATCCCTAGCCAAACTGTCCAGGAGAAAAATTGCTTCCTGGCCCCAAAGTGGCAACCAGCATTTCCTTGGGCGTGTAAGAAAGAGCCACAAGAACTAGGCACTGAGGCAACCCTTCCTGCCATCCCTCTCAGGATCTGCCTGAGTTCACAGAATCGGCATTGCTGTCAGATGGCCATCTAGCCTCCACCTAAAAACCTCCAAAGAAGGAGAGCCCACCACCTACGGCAGAATCCTGTTCCACTGAAGTTCCACTCTTAACTCTCAGGAAGTTCTTCTTATCTGCTTATTAGGAAACTAGTGTTTTTGAACAGTTAGATTAGAGGCCACTAGCATCTTAACAGACCAATAAGATTGTCAGTGTGCCAGTTTTTGAGAGTCAACTTTCGGATATCTGACGACAGGAGCATTGACTATTAAAAGCTCTTACCCTCAAAATCTTCTTTGTCCCTAAGGTGCTACTGGACTTTGAATCTAGCTGTTTTGCTGCAGACTGACTCGGCTACCCTTTGAAACTAGCATTTCTGAGAAATCGTTTTCCAGAAGAAATGGGATGAAGTGCTTGGTGGTTATCCTTCTTGGAGATCCTAAAATTAAGTTTGGAACAACCTCACAAAACCTGTGGCTTGTGCAAATGTCAAATAAAACTTTTAAATAACTTTGCGCATCTGTCCAAAGATTAATTACTTTTGGAACGTTATCAGGGAAGACTCTTAAGAGATGGCATGGCTGTTTAGGTTGGAAATGTGCATTACTGGAAGGTTAGAAATGTGCATTACTTTAGGTTGGAAATGTGCATTATTGGAATACTTGAAACGGGACTGGTTTTTGGAAAGGTGGTTTCTTTTTGGAGAAGAAGAGAAGAGAAGCGATTGGATTTATACCCCGCCCTTCACTACCCGATGGAGTCTCAGAGCGGCTTACAATCTCCTTTCCCTTCCCCTCCCCACAAGAGACACCCTGTGAGCAATGCTCCCTCTAAGCTGTGGAGTCCTGTGAGCAAAAATTCTACTTTGTGAGCTACTGGCTCTGGAGCCATCCTTCCTGAGCTAAGAAACTTTTTTTTAAGATGGAGGCTAAAAAACTGTGAGCTAGCTCACACTATCTCAGCTTAGTGGGAACACTGCCTTTGAGGGAGGTGGGGCTGAGAGAGCTCTCTCGAGAACTGCCCTTGAGAGAACAGCTCTGAAATAACTTGTGACTGACCCAAGGTCACACCAGCAGCTGCCTGTGGAGGAGTGGGGAATCAAACCTGGTTCTCCCAGATTAGAGTCCATGCTCTTAACCACTACATACTAAAGAGGCAGGCCAAGAATGTCATACATGGGTATTATAATAATATTGTTGTAATGATCTGTATTCTTTGTTCCATTTCTGATGCGATGACAATTTTGAAATCAGCGGAAAATTCAACGTTTAAAAATGTCCCTTTTCCATGTATTCATTTTCCCGCTGTCATCTGGGCTGGTTTTATTATTATTATTTTTTACCAAAAGAGGCTTTTAATAACTGCCAGGGATCCCTAACTGCAGACTTTTGATGAAAGCTGAAATTCTTATGCAATTCTTTACTTCTTCATTGACTGTTGTTGTTAAGAGAAATGTCAGGTATTACAAGTAAGAAGTCAAGTATTACAAGCAGGTATAAGAACTGGTAAATCAGTGCTGATGGTGTATTATTTATTTAACAGGCATTTATAGAGAAGACAGAAAATGCGTCTACAAAGCTTCAGCGAATGGATATTTCTGTAGGGAAACCAGCCATGCAATGGTGATTTTGGAAAGTATACGTACCAACGCTGGCCACAGGAAGTCTCCTCCCCCGGTATTGGTGACCGGCACCTTTGTGGATATCTTCAATGATGCCGTCTCATCTTCTCCCCATGCCTCAAAACACTCGTCGGTATTTTACTCTATATTACCATCCAACAAGCTCTCCAAAATTTGTTTTGCCAGCGCAGTGGCTCGCTCATTAAAACTGTATGTTAACAGCGGTCACAACTCCACCAGGATTCTCTTAGCGATCTTCTATGACGAACCGCGAAGCTTTCGCGTCTTTGCCAAAGGGAAGTATATCTCACCAGCCCGTTCATCGTCCGTCCCTTCCTCAGCAAACGCCGTAACAGGAACCAATTACTTTAGCTTTCCGGAGAACCTTCTATATGTTGCCGTTTCTCAGGAAGACCCCGTCGAGATATACACTCAGAGCTCCCTTCATATCGCTTTCACTGTGGCGGAGACCATCGGAGCAGAGAGTCGGAAAATGGCGACTGAGCGTCTGGCTGGTTTTTTACAGATTGGGCACAGCCAAATCAGAACCGTCCACGACTCGCCAGGAAGTGAGAACACGTTAAAGGTTATGGCGGACAGTGCCGCTAAGCGCAAACACCAGTGCTCCACGATGCAGTCTTGCATGGTCCCCCGTCAAAGGGCTGGCCAACAGAGAAATCTAGTCGGTTTGATGGGGAGTTCCCAGCGGTCCCTTCCGGGGACTGGTTTAAGAGTACTAATCCTGGAGATCAGTGATCCGCCATCCCTTCCGAGCGACAGTCTTGTTTCCTCGTTTTCAAGCAAGAGATTAAACAGCTTGGCCGATATTCTTGTCCATGCCCAGCAGGTCGGTGAACTTCAACGAGCCCTCCAGTTGCCAGTGGACTCTCTGGTGGTAACGGTTTTTGTCACTTCAGCAGAGGGAAATTCTCGGTAAGTGTTGTTGTCTGGTGTTAAAACAGCATTACTGGAGTTTCTAAGGGGGCATTCAAACAGTTATACTGAAAAAAGGAGAGTGTTGCATCCTGTGTCACAAAGCAATTATTTAAAAAATATATATTTTGTGTACATTTATGGGGGGCGGGGGCGGGGGAAGAAGGACAGCAGTGACAGAAAGTTATGTGTGAACTCTTGAAGTCTGCACACCAGTATGATAGCCTAGAGGAAGAGACCCTAATACAGGATATTGGGGTTATTCACAGCCACACACTTTTTAATAGGCCATAGAATCGTAGGGCCGCGGTGGCTCAGAGGTTAAGATGTTGAGCTGCAGACTGGCAGGTCTGTAGTTCGGTGGTTCGAGACCCGAGTGTGCTGCGTGACAGAGTGAGCTCCCGTCTCTGGCCCCAGCTCCTGCCAACCTAGCAGTTCGAAAGCAAGAAATTGCAAGTAGATAAATAGGTACCGCTTCGGTGGGAAGGTAACAGCATTCCATACGCCTTGACATTTAGTCATGCTGGCCACATGACCACAGAGAAGTCTTCGGACAGCGCCGGCTCTTCGGCTTGGATACAGAGATGAGCACCACCCACTAGAGTTGGATTCAACTAGCTTTCGAGCAAGGGAAACCTTCACCTTTAGAATCATAGAATCACAGAGTTGGAAGGGGCCATACAGGCCAACTAGTCCCACCCTCTGGTCAATGCAGGATGAGCCTAGAGCATCCGTGACAAGTGCTTGTCCAGCCGCTGCTTAAAGACTGCCAGTCCTCAGAAAGAAGATGCAAAGATCTGTCCTGGAGTCAGGGATTAAAACTGTGGTACCTAATTGCTGCACCAGCATAGGCCACACCCAACAGCAGAAACTCATTAGGATTGGCTACATTAGGGGTGTGTGGCTTAACATGCAAAGGAGTTCCTGCTAGAAAAAAAGCCCTGGGTTTTGACAACAAACAAGGTAAACAGAATAAGAAGCAAAAGGTGGGTGTGGCTGGATGGCCACACTTCTGGTAACATGGGGGTATGGCCTAATACGCTAATGAGCTGTGCTGTCGGGGGTGTGGCCTATTATGCTAATGAGTTCCTGCTGGTCTTTTTCTACAAAAAAAAAAGCCCTGGTTGGAAGCAATGCAAGTTGATGTTTTCATGATGGTTGCATGTTTTGGGCCAATGTTTTGATATTACTCTGATCAAAATAACACACCCTGATGCAGCGTTCGAACGGTAAGCAGAATCAGGAGGATATATAGTGAATAGGAGAACGCAATGATAGATCTGGTGCGTGAGATGCATTGGGCAGAATCGCCTTGGGTTAACAGCAACGTGAACTGGGCTTAGGGAAAGTATAATGACTACAGGGTTACCAAGTCCAATGACAAAATTTCTTAAACTCTAGATTTCCTCTGTCATGATCTGGGCTGTGCAACCAGAGGCCTAGTAGGCCCAGGGAGCCTGAGTAGCAGTGGGAGGAGGCCTGGCCTACAACTCCCAGAAGTCGCTGAGAGGTTTTGATGCCAATTTTAGCCAATCACAGAGCAAGGGGACTTATAATAAAAGAGTTGGTACAGAAAAAGAGTTGTTCTTTCTTCCAAGAGGGCTAGGGTTGCCAAATCCAAATGGTCCGGGAGCGGGGGGCTCCCGTACAGCGTCTTCTCCGTGCGCGTAGCGCGCACGCGCACCGCGTGTGCGTCACCCGGAAGTGACGTCACACGCTGGGGGTGGGGCCACACCATTTGAGGGGAAAACGAAGAGTTTTCCCCTCAAATGGCGTGGCCCCGCCCCCAGCGTGTGATGTCACTTCCAGGTGATGCACACGCGGGGGTGGGGTTTCCCCCGGGCCCCGATTCCGCGGGAGCGGAAATCGGGGCTCGAAAGCGGGGGGATTGCACTTTGTTTGTTTCCCATATTGGACTGACCTCCTGTAAAAATAAACCTTTTACTTGTTGTTTACTCTGCCTGTTCCTCACGCTTATTTCGGCCAAACAAGGGAGGTCTGAAGGTCTTGGGAGGGTGCTCTGAGCCTTCTCAAGGGATCCTAAAACCAGAGTGGTGGCAGCGTCAGGTGACACCCCACCTGAGCCATGACATTCCCCCTTACAGGAGGGCTTTTACTCTGGCCAGATTTAATGCCATGACATCCATGATCTTGGAAGGAAGATATAAGAAGATGACATACGCAGAGTGGATTTGCCCTTGCCCCCTAGCTGAGGTGGAGACAATGGGACATTTTTTTTCTCCATTGCCCCCTGTATAAACAAATTCAAGATGAAACAGTTTTTCCCCTTGTAGACGGACCTGCGGTAGGGGTGGACAAGACATGTTTAGATAAACTATTGGCAGACGAATTTCAGTTATTACTAAGCTAACTGCTGGATTTTGCGCTCAGGCGATTAAATTATGCAGTAAATTTCAGTCCTGCCCCTTTGAGTCGGCTTAGTTTCCTCCAGGAGGTCTATTATACAGCTCTTGTTCCTCTTAAATTCCTTGGTTTAAATTTTAAAAATGGTCACCTATGATGCTTTGTTATGTATTTTATAATCTATTTTTCCTCTCTTTGATATAATTTTATTCAGTTTTATATTAAATTTTCTATTTCTATCTCTTAACTGGAGTCTTTAACTTGTATATTTGTACACCTGAACAATGTTTGTTTTCGTTAACTGGATCTGGCCATGGACCATAATATAATAACACTGGATTGAATTGGAAGTCCAGGGTGGGGGCAGGAGATCCCCTGACCCCAGATCCTCTTGCCCACCACCAATCCGAGCCATGGCAGGATATCTCTCTCTCTCTCTCTCTCTCTCTCTC
>NW_015173731.1:195395-204301 GCF_001447785.1 Gekko japonicus
ATGTATATATATATATATATCAGCTTCATATACTTACTGGGAGTCCTCACCAGAAGTAACAAAGGGTAGCTCTAGGAATTGCCAGAAATTCTATGGTTTTACCGACTGCTGTCGCCTGATGTTAAAACGGCATCACTGTACTAAGTCACTACAATGGGGGCATGTCAACTGTCTATAACTTATTATTTGGCAGAGGAGAATCAGGATCCGGAATGCTAGTACTTTCCTCCTGCTTGCTGTAATGGGCTTTTTAAAACACGCCTCTTTGCTAGAAAGTTCAGCAAGCGAGGAGTTAAATGGATTTGGCTGTTGGGCAGTTGGAATTTTTTTTTTTATACTCTTTCTTTAGCTGGAGGACCTTGTGCCCGCAGGCTACAGTCACATTATCAGCTGGAAATTGGATAACGACAGCACAATGACAAATCCAGGTTGCTTGCAATAAGGTGCTAATCCCTTTGCTTTAATATCGGAGCAGCATGTAATGATGTTTGGACATCACTCCAGTTTACTGACGACCCCACCGGGGCCCGCGACAGAACCGTACAAACCACCTAACGCGGCGTCAGGTGACCACCGTCGTCAAAGCAACGGACGCGGCAATCTAATCTTCCTGCCGTCCCTTCCAGCCTCCCAATAAGGCCCGGGTTATAGAAGTGGCCCATCGACGCTTGGTAACTGGAATCAATTAACGTTAATTCGCACGATGCTATGATGTATTGTGATCACTTTCATTTCGGAGGAGGGGGAAGGAAGCGGCTATAATTCACCTAAAATGAGGTTGTCTATGGTGCCGCGGTATTAATTGGGTGTCCATATTAAATGGGAAAGGAGCAGAGCCGCGAAGGACGAGTGGATGAGTGACTCTCTTGGCTGCTATTGACCTATCAGGAGAAGACAGTGCCCTTTTCCTTTGCTTTTATCTATTACAGTTTTCCCTATTGCGTGTCAAGTTGATGTATTATAAAAAATTCATTTGGCGACCTTTCACCCCCTCTGCAGATTAAACAATTTCACCGGGATGGCATCATTAAGAGGGCCCTGCATTTAATGATGATTTCTCTAAAAGGCCACGGAGATTCGATTTTAAGCTAACAGATTTATTGCACTATTATAACATATCGTAAAAAACTCCACCACCTAAGGTCTGGTTTTAGGATAGGAGCTGTTTAAGAGTTTATGGGAAGCTTAAAGTGGTATTACCTTGGGATATGCGGCAGGAGCCCGGCAGCCGGCATCTGTCCCGGGGCGCGGGGCTGTTTACGTTGAACAAGGCCCGTTCCTCAAGGACTCGACGTGAGAGGGAGAAGTGCCTTGCTTCAGTTCCTGGCCAGTCGTTGTGAGGGGTTTTGGCAAGGAAAGGGTCAAATAGTCATGGCTATAATGAATTGGCAGGATGTGGGATGGGACGGTATAACCCGATTGCATCAGATCTCAGAAGCTAAGCAGGGTGGGTACTCAGACGGGGGGCTACCAAGGAAGACTCTGTAGAGGAAGGCAACTGGCAAACCACTTCTGCTTCTCATTTACCAGAGGATGTAGCAATGGCCACAGGAATAAATAGCTTCAAAGTGGGATTCAATAGATTAGGGGATAAAAATTCATCAGATATCAAACTTCATACAAGAATTTCATAACGAGAGGGGGGGAAGGAAGGAAGGAAGGAAGGAAGGAAGGAAGGAAGGAAGGAAGGAAGGAAGGAAGGAAGGAAGGAAGGAAGGAATTTCTCTCCTTTTCCCAAAATACTAGAGCAGGGGTGTCGAACTCATTTGTTATGAGGGCCGGATCTGACATAAATGAGACCTTGTTGGGCCGGGCCATGTGTGTCATGAAATGTAGTGCCTTTAAAAGGGGATTAGATAGATTCATGGAGGATAAGTCTATCAATGGCTACTAGCCATGGTGGCTGAGGGTAACCTCCACATTCAGAGGCACTAATTCTCTGGATCCCAGAGCCAAGAGGCAACATCAGGGGAAGACCTCTCTGCCCTGTTGCTGGCCCTCCAGGGGAACTGGTTGGCCACTGTGTGAGACAGGATGCTGGATTAGATTTACCACTGGTCTGATCCAGCAGGACTTTTCAAAGGTTCTCATGAAGGCCTCGGCCTCTCTGCCCTGTTGCTGGCCCTCCAGGGGAACTGGTCGGCCACTGTGATGCTGGACTAGATGGACTGTTGGTCTGATCTTATGTTCTTAAAGTCCCTTGCTGGAATCACCATAAGGCAGCTGGAACTTGGCAGCCCTTTACATGCACACACATAATGAACACTTTTACTTTGACAAGCCTTTATTAGCATATGTATATACGTACACTAGGAGATCAGGTTAAATATAGATCGGAAACTACAAATCTATATAGGGTAAAATTGGAGCTACGGCGCAGAAAAACAGCATAAAAGCAGAAACACCGAGTGGTTACTTATCAGAACGTATAGCCATAGCACTAAGAAGAAACCTTGCGACTATATTTCTGTAACGAATAAATGTGCTGTGGAATGGTACGATATAGCCCAATCTCCTCAGATCTCGTAAGCTAAGCGGGGTCGGTACTCGGATGGGGGACCCCCAAGGAAGACTCTGCAGAAAACGGCCATGGCAAACCGCCTCTGCTTCTCACCTACCTTGATAGCCCCTTGCTGGGGTTGCCATAAGTCAGTCGCAACTTGATGGCGCATACCCATGTGCATAATGAATAAATACAAGCCATGGAAGTTTATCTAAATCCACATTTGGTTGTAGAAAGGACCATTTGGTTACTATGGGCAACCATAAGAATCCACTGCTGTGCTGGAAAACTCCCATGGGAAAGATAGGATTGTACTGTGGAACCCGTGTCATTTGTTACACCTTGAGAAGCTTAATTTTCTAAGCAGGTGTTGCCGAGGTTGGTCTTTCTCCATCCTCAACACACAATTCCCACGTATCGTGTCATTTTAACATCTGTGGAAGTTTTCAATGCGGTTTTTGTCGGATTAATTGTTGGGTTTTTTAATTGTTTTAAATTTGTTATCGAACTCGCATCTCTGGAAAAAAGGCGGAGTATAAATGAATTGTGGTGCTGGAGAAGACTCTTGAGAGTCCCCTGGACTGCAGGGAGATCCAATCAATCAATCCTAAGAGAAATCAACCCTGACCCCTGGAAGGCCAGATACTAAAGCTGAAGCTCAAACCCTTGGGCCACCAAATGAGAAGGGAGCACTCACCGGAGAAGACCCCGATGCTGGGAAAGATTGAAGGTAACAGAAGAAGGGGACGGCAAAGGATGAGGTGGTTAGACAGTGTCATCGATGCAACGAACATGAAGTTGAGCAAACTCCAGAGGACGATGGAGGATAGGAGGGCCTGGCGTGATGTGTCCCATGGGGCTGCAAAGAGTCGGACTTGACTGTGCGACTGAACAAAAACAACAAATAAATGAAGTAAATAAATGCTGACGCAGCGGGGGGTGGGTTGCAGGGGAGGGAACAGTTTGGTGCACAGGATTGGGTCCTAGACCCAAGGGAACATAAGGGCTCTAAAGAGCTTGGGTTCCGGGGCACCTCCACCCATTCAGGCTCTGAGGTCAGCTGAGAAGATTCCATTGCAGGAACCCACAACATATGAGATTTGTCTAGGAAGCGCTCACATGAGGCTCTTCTTGGCAGTCGTCTTGGCTCTTTGAAAGTTCGTCTCCCTGGCATTACATGTGACATGCTCCAAACCTTTTAGTGCCAGGCAAAGGTGTTTTTTAAAAAAATATATATATCCAGAATGCCTTTTATAATTGAGTTACTGTTCTGGAAGACTGTTTGGGTATGAGATGTTAATGATTTTCTTTCCACTTTGTGAGTTGCCTCGAGTTCTGCTTCGAAAGGCAGCTCACCAATAATTTAGATTGAATATTTTCGACGGTGTGAGTTAGCCTAGTGAGAATTGTCATTTGGAATCCTGCGGTGCACGGAAGCTTAGAGAATGGAGGAATATCAAGGGCCTGTTGAAGATCTATAGACGGGCAGAACACATTAAACATGCAGAAGTCTGCTAGCATCTGTCATTTTTCAACCCTTCTCAAGACCAATCTTTCAGTTTCTTCCTCCTTAATTCTGTCAAGATATCATGCATCGTGACTTCTTGTGATGACAGAGAAGCTCAGCCAATCACCGACAGAGGCTTCCAGCTCCATCACGGTCAACATCTCTGCAAAATCTCTTTGCTTAATACAGTATGAGTAATCTTGCTCAAGAACATAAGAGGTGTCCCACCAGATCAGACCAGACGTCCATATAGTCCAGCATCCTGTTTCACACAGTGAGCTATCCACTACAACATCAAGATCTCAAGAGAGCCAGTGGGAGAACCGGGTTTGATTTCCCACTCCTCCATATGCAATTGCTGGTGTGACCTTGGCTCAGTCACAGACTGATTTCCCACAAGCTGCTGCCCCGTGCTCGCTCTTCCCTTTGCTGCGATCGTATGTGTCAATTTCACACTAAGTGTTGCGTGGCCGCATTTCGCCCCGCAGCTTCACCCGATTTCCCCCACGTCAACTCAATCCTGTTTTTTGAGGATTGAGTAGACGCGGGGAAAATTGGGCGAAGCTGCGGGGCAGATGCTTCTGAAATTGACACGTACGATTGCGGCAAAGGGAAGAGCGAGCATGGAGCAGCAGCTTGTGGGAAATCAGTCTGTGACTGAGCCAAGGTCACACCAGCAATTGCATATGGAGGAGTGGGAAATCAAACCCGGTTCTCCCACTGGCTTGTTGGGAGGAGGGGAAGGAGATTGTAAGTCAATCTGAGACTCCAAGTGAAGGGCGGGGTATAAATCCAACTCCTCCTCCTCCTCCTCCTCCTCCTCCTCTTCTTCTTCTTCCTGGGCTGTTAAAATTCCAGCACCCGAGTGTAGTAAAGGATTGAATGAAGGGAAACGAACAGAAACTCAGACCGGATAAGACAGAATTGTTATCATCTGGGTATTCTCCTGATTGTGGAATAGAAGCTGTACTCCATGTGGTATTCTGCACGCTTTCTTAGGATCCAGATTTGCCGTCATTAGACCAAGCTGGTTTCTGAGCACAATTCAACATTCTGGTTTGAACCATCAGTCCCTACACATGTCTTTATTAAGGGTACATCAAGTAGAACTTTCTCTCAAGGGAGTCTACCCAGAGTTTAAGATCTTCTTCAGAGGCTCTTTCGCAGAGCCCTTTCCTGTCTGAGGTTCTTTGAATGCGCCGATGTAAAAGGACCTTTTCAGCACTGACATTCTTTAACTCTGGGATGCCTTCCCCAGAAAGGTCCACCTGTCACCTTCTTCAGGTGGCGGCTGAAGACATTACGTAGTCCCCAGAACATTTGGTATACAATTTCTACCTGTGACAGTTCTTGACTTATTTATTTTTATTAAGCACTGTTGGCTTTCCGATTTTAAACGTTCCTGGCTTCTCTCCCGTCGTCATATTATCTGATTTTCACTGCAGTTGTGGTTTATAAATGCTACGCGCACTGCTTCAGGGCTTCAGCCAGTATTTCAGTTACACAAGCAAAACACGTAGAAGGGTAAAATTTTTAAAATGGCCAGCTATTATCCAGATCGAGAGAGTCTAATGAAGGCAGAAACCGTCTTATGTGGAAGGGCCGTGTGGACCACGTACTGGCTGGGACAGTCCGGTTTCTCACAATCAGACAGGAAGGGTCAAGGATACATTCTGTTGGCCAGACTGTCCAAATCCTCAGGTGAAATGAACTGGAACTCATCCAAACTATTTGAATATGGGTTGTAGTGTATAATTTATGTGGCTTGATTTTAGCTTGCTGGGCAGCAGAAACTGCCCCTGAGCAAAGAGGAAGTCAAGTTGAGGCACAGTGCTGTCTAATGAGCCGGAAGTCTAAGCCGCTGCCGAGTAGAATTTTCACGTCCTGAAATATTTCCAATGATATTAGAATGTTCATTGAGGGTTTCTTTTGCAGATTTTTACCTGCTTTTAAACTATCTGCCCGTCATTCGGAGGCTAACTGATGGTCAAGGAAAGTGGACCTTCCATAGCCTTACTGCAGCAAAGAGACTCGTAAAATAATAAAATAATAAATAATAATAAATAATAATTACAAAGTTGGAGAGAGAAATGCCCAACTCCTGTAAATCAATGGATTGAGGACCTTACAACTTTATCAAAATTTGAACACATGGAATATGGACAACAACAGCGTATGGAATGATGTTTAGATATTTAGATACTATGTCACACACAGGGGCCGAGTTCAGACTGGTAGTTTGCCCCGATAGAGGCGTGTGTGAGGAACGTTTCACAAGTGGATTAAAGGGGCTGTTCACACAGGCACATCTGTCCGGCGTTCCCCACCCGTACTCAACCCATCTTGTAGCGCTTGCCTCCCAGGTTTAAAAGATACCTGGTGAAACCCTGGAGAGCCTGTTTATCCCGCTTCATTCCGCTTCCCGGAAATGTGAACGCTGACTGCTAAAAGCCAGAACAGCCCGTATTAGTAATGTGTGCCGGCTATTTATGCTGACTGACCTCCTAGCCTCACTCTGGCACCAGGAAGGTGCAGGTGATTGCCTTGAAGAGGGGGTAGTGATGTGGCCAGATGTGCGTATGGCCCACAGCGGACAGATCCTGCCCTATTTGCCACTGCGCCTAGGCGCCCATGCGCCTAGGCGTCTGCTGCGAGGAAAATGCCGCCTACAGCCACGCCTATGGGCCAACAGTGTGAACGCTCCCTCGCGCCTCCTCCTGGTATGCTACCGCATCAGTCCGCGCAGTGTGACTGGGAAAACCCGGAACAGTTTGTTCCGGCTCTTTTTTTGCAACGACTCCCTTCCGCTTCAAACTGCCAGTCTGAACTCGGCCAGAGAGTGATTAAAATGTGGAATTTGCTGCCAGAGGATGTAGTGATGGCCACAGGAATAAACAGCTTTAAAAGAGGATTAGACAGATTCATGGAGGATAAGTCTATCAATGGCTACTAGCCATGGTGGCTGAGGGGAACCTCCACATTCAGAGGCAGTCAACCTCTGAATCCCAGAGCCAGGAGGCAACAACAGGGGAAGGCCTTAGCCTCTGTGCCCTGCTGTTGGCCCTCCAGAGGAGCTGGCTGGCCGCTGTGTGAGACAGGATGCTGGACTAGATGGACCTCAGGTCTGATCCAGCAGGGCTCTTCTATTTGGGAACCTTTTACAGAAACGTATTGGTAGATCTGCCACCACTCTTATATTTGTGTTTTTGCTTTATAGATACGTTTTCTCTTTTTGTTGTTGTTGGATTTTGAGTTTCCCCCCTTTCCTGTTCTTTTTTCTCCCTTTTGTTTTTGAAATTAATAATTAAAAAAACTCCTTCAAATGGCAAGGAAACATCTACAACAATGTTTGAAACGATTCACAATTATGTTTTGAATTTGGACTTTCAAATAAATGCATCATTTTGCTTTTGTTTTACCATCAAGCCCATGATGTTAGGTGGGAGATTTAAAAAAACCCAAAATCAGCTGTTCTATTTGGAAATGGAAACAGCAAAATAGTCATCTCCCAAGAGCATTTGGTTGCGGCAAAACCATGTTCTGAATCATGAAAGAATGCCACATAATATACTGTGACCAGGGTTTGGTAAAACAGGGGGAAGTTACCAATCTGCAAACTGGTTTTTGCAGACCCTTTTGAGTTAAATGTTAACAACAAAAAAAACTTCTTGGAAGCACAGACACTTTACACTGTATCCCCGATCGTCCACGTTTCCTGATGAAGGCGAAAAGGCTGTTCAAACAAATTACAAAGATGATCTGACTCCAGTGATAACGAGAGAAAGAAATGTTATTTACAAAAATAGAAGCACGTCTTACGTGACCTATTCATGTAGGTACGTTTAACTTACTGTGAACAGATTAACTTCAAAAAGGTTAACTTGCTACAGCTCCAAGCCCAGGTAAGGGAGAAGAATAGAGGTTCTATATAAAATAAAACACAGAAGACAAGCAAAAACCAAAGAGGCTCATCATCTAACCAATGAGGGATTGGGGCCAACTGCCAAGGGTACCAGAGAGAGAGAGAGAGAGAGAGAGAGAGAGAATTCTCTTAACCCTTTCCCTTCCAGACTCTCTTGCATGCAGCGTTACAATATCCAATCTGAAAATTGGTTTTCTCGGACTCTTTCGCTCTGTTTAGGAGCTCTCCGCAAGTTGGCTTTTACGATGAAGCTTGGGGGAAATTTCATCGAAGCAAGAGAAAGGTGATGTAAGACTCCTGCCTAGCCCTTAGCTATCGTCTTTGTTAAATGGCAGGGACTGTGCGGCATGACAGGCGGAAGCATCCGCGTGCCTCCAGTTTTCAGAACCCCCTCCCGTTCCTTTCACGTCCCACCGTCCTGCATGCTAACCGCCGGACCTGAATCCCCACTGTCCAAGGACTAAATCTCTATACACATTTCTGCTAACCACAAAACGCATTCCGTTTTCTTTCCTCGCCACCGAGTGATCGTGGAGTATCCTGGCAACGGCTGAAATTATAGAGTAGGCTGCCCTCCCACCAACGCGCCGGCATGGGGCTTCCATTAGACCTACAAGAGAGTCATAGCTCCTTTCCTCTAAATTGCGGGGTTTCTTTATTTCCCCCCCCCCCGGTGACCTTCATTATGACAACTAAAGCAATGCTCCAGCTCCTTCCCACATTCCAGACAGTTAGATACAGCTGTGTTCCCTCAACACATCCTATTTTGGCGCAAGGGGAGGAAGCGCATTTGCTCTCCTGTGGCTCTCAGTATGCTCAACAGGCCTGTGTTTGCCTTCCCTGTAGCGCAACAGCTTTATGGTTTCCCCACAGGGCTGCTCTCCCCGGGTGGCGTGAACTTGCTTGATCCTCCCTGGGGGCAGACTGACAAGCTAACCTGCTTACCTATTGCTATTTCTCAGTGGGAAGCTGGA
>NW_015173731.1:204376-243867 GCF_001447785.1 Gekko japonicus
GTGTTGTTCCTCATTCCATTTTGAACCAGAGGATAAATCTACCCTTTCCTTTCTGGCCCAGATGGCTGTTAAGAGAGCCAGTGACTTTCGGGCCTGTAGCTACAGTTGGGGACTTCTGGGGCCCGCCCCCAAACTTTCTCCCAAGGCCCCACGACTTTTGGGTAGAAGTGGGGGGCGTGTACGTGCCTGCACTCCAAGCCACGAATTCATGCCTTGGAGTGCAGGGGTCCCTTTAAATGCTTTGAGGGAGAAGTGGGGAGGGGAGGTCAGAACTTCAGTGCCCTCCCCTGACTTTTTAAAAGCCCCCCCCCCCGTTTAAAAATCCCGGTTCCCCGTTTAAAAAATCCTGGTTATGGTACTGGTGACTTTAGAGACTGGACCCCATCACTCCTTGCAAACAGAAGGGAAAGTCGTGGATAGGGTTGCCAAATGTTTTTTAACTGGCGGCGGGGGGCTCCTGCCTGGCGTCCTGAGTGTGCGTGTGCGCAAAGCGCGCGCTCACTGCCCGGATGTGATGTCATGACGCCGGGCACACTGGGGGCGGGGCCACAGCCATTTGAGGGGAAAACTCTATGTTTTCCCCTCAAATACCGCGGGGGTGGAAATTGGGCCTCCAAAGCGGGGGGAAATCCACCCCCCGGGGGGACTTGGCAACCCTAGTCGTGGAAGCAGTGACAGACTTCATGTTCCTGGGATCCAAGATCACTGCAGACGGTGACTGCAGCCATGGAATTAAAAGACGCCTGCTCCTCGGGAGGAAAGCGATGGCAAACTTAGGCAGCATAATAAAAAGTAGAGACATCACCCTGCCAACAAAGTCCATAGAGTCAAAGCAATGGTATTCCCAGTACTCATGTATGGCTGCGAGAGTTGGATCATAAGGAAGGCTGAGCGCCGAAGAATAGATGCTTTTGAATTATGGTGCTGGAGAAGACTCTTGAGAGTCCCTTGGACTGCAAGAAGATCAAATCAGTCAATCCTAAAAGAAATCAACCCTGACTGTTCCCTGGAAAGCCAGATAATGAAGCTGAAGCTCAAATACTTTGGCCCCCAAATGAGACGGGAGCCCTCACTGGAGAAGACCCTGATGCTGGGAAAGATTGAAGGTAACAGAAGAAGGAGTCGGCAAAGGATGAGATGGTTAGACAGTGTTATCGAAGCAATGAGCATGAAGTTGAACAAACTCCGGAGCACGACGGAAGACAGGAGGGCCTGGCTTGATGTGGCCCATGGGGTCACAAAGACTCAACTGTGCGGCTGAACAACAACAACAAAGCCATTCTTAGGCCAATTTGAGGAATAATTACTTACTTCCAGGGTGAAGGCATCTTCTAAAACAGGGTCAGTGTCTTTTACTGCTACACAAAAAAACAGGGATACTTAGGACTCGTGATCAATGAAGGTGTTCAGATTTTTGCTTTCTGAGCATCTCCCATTCTGGTTGTCTTTGTCCTGACTGACATGGGGAAAGGCTTTCATTTTGCCACAGTCCTCACCATTTCCCTTCTTTGTCACTTGATGTATGGAGCCGACAAAACAATTTTGCAGAATACGAGTAGCAAGAAGAAGAAGAAGAGAAGAGATTGGATTTATACCCCGCCCTTCACTTGGAGTCTCAGAGCGGCTTACAAACTCCTTTCCCTTCCCCTCCCCTGTGAGGTGGGTGGGGCTGAGAGAGCTCTGCCACAAACTGCTCTTTTTCCAGGACAGCTGTGCCAGAGCTTGTGACTGACCCAAGGTCACATCAGCAGGTGCAAGTGGAGGAGTGGGGAATCAAACCTGGTTCTCCCAGATTAGAGTCCGCGCACTTAACCACTACACCAAGCTCCCTGTACAGCATACTGTGCTGTTTTTGGTATAGTATTGTACTATTGCTATAGCTCTGTTATTATTGTGATCTTCTATAACTTTCCATAAAGATTTATGAAAATTAATACGAGGGATTGTCTAGAATCCAGAATGTCTGGAGTACATGAAGTTGAGCATGGGTGTGTATGGATGTCCGTCTTTAGTTTCAACTGTTTGATATTAATGGCGGCGCCCTGGCCTGGATAGCCCAGGCTAGACTGATCTTGTCAGGTGTTGGAAACCCAAGCAGCATGGGCCCTAGTTAGGATCTGGATGGGAGACCTCCAAGGAAGCCTAGGGTTGCTGCACAGAGGCGGGCAACGGCGAACCGCCTCTGTGTTTTGCCTTAAAAACACCTTGAGGGGTCTCCATAAGTAGAGCGCAACGATGGCGCTTTCCACCGTTACTGATGGTGACATCCTTCTGGGGTGGTGGAAAGATGGGAGAAATAATTTGGATGGATGGGTGGTAGGTAGAGAGAGAGTCGCCTGAGATCTACAGACCTTTGAGGCTAGCATGAAAAAAGTCCAGAAGAAGAAAAAGAAGAAGAAGAGAAAAAAAAAGAGGAGGAGGAGATTGGATTTATACTCCGCCCTTCATTTGGACTCTCAGAACGGCTTACAAGCTCGAGCGTGTCCAGAAGAGGGCAACCAGGATGGCGAGAGGGTTGGAATCCAAGTCTTATGAGGAAAGGCTGAAAGAGTTGGGTATGTTTAGCCTGGGAAAGAGAAGGCTTAGAGGGGACATGATTGGAGTCTTCAAGTATTTGAAGGGCTGTCTTGTGGAAGATGGAGCGGATCTATTCTCTCTTGCTCCGAATTGCAAGACTAGATCTAATGGGTGGAAACTACAAGGGAGTCGTTACCAGCTAAATATCAGGAGAAACTTCCTAACTTTAATAGTGGTTGAGCAGTGGAACAGTCTGCCTCGGGAGGTGGTGGATGCTCCTTCGCTGGACGTTTTCAAGCGGAGGCTGGACGACCATCTTTCAGGTATGTTGTAGGTATGTAGGGCTATCTTTCAGCGATGCTCCTGCAGAGTGCAGGGGGTTGGACTAGATGACCTGCAGGATCCCTTCCAACTCTAACATTCTATGATTCTCCTTCCCTTCCTCTCCTCACACCCTGTATGGCAGGTGGGACTGAGGGAGCTCTTTGAGAGTTGCTCCTGAGAGAACAGCTCTGGGAGAACTGTGGCTTGCCCAAGGTCACCCAGTAGCTGCATGTGGAGGAGTGGGGGATCAAACCCGGTTCTCCCAGATTAGAGTCCATGCTCCTAACTGCTACACCACACTGGCTCCCAGAAAACACTTCGAAGGAGTGAGGAGATAAGATATGCAATAAATAGCTCATCCCGGTTGTTTGCTGTGTTTTGCCCAGATAGTTTTGGAAGTTTCCAAGGGACAGGATTGAAATAAAGGGTGAAGACCGATATAAATTCTGTGTGTGGTGGGAATGCTTTGAAAGCACGCCAATCCGCCGCTCACGCCAACTCTGCCGTTCCTAAAACTTTACCTTTGTCTCCATCCCTAGATCCGTGTTATGTGCCGTCAGGTAGCTTCTATGAATTAATGGCCTCCAAAACATCCTGCCTTTAACAGCCTTGTTCAGGTCTTGCAAATGAAGGACCCTGGCTTCCTGGGCTGAGTCCATCACTCTCATGTTGGGCCTTCCTCTTTTCTCGCTGCGTTCAACTACTCCTAGGAGTATAGTCTGTTCCAGGGTTGGTTTTATTCTCTCCCACTCCTCTTTCCCAGCATTTAAAAAAATGACTGATCTTGTCCCATGCTCTTGGGCTACTTCTGTGTCAGTAGTAGAAAAGAGCAAGAGTCCAGTAGCCCCTTGAAGACTAACGAAATACGTGGCGGGGTCGGAGCTTTCTTGAGCTCACCGCTCACCTCTTCAGAAACAGCTAGAACCGGGAGTCCAGTTTGGTGTAGTGGTTAAGTGCGCAGACTCTAATCTGGGAGAGCCGGGTTTGATTCCCCACTCCTCCACTTGCACCTGGCTGGATGACCTTGGGTAAGCCGTAGCTCTGATAAGAGCTGTTCTTGAAAAAGAGCCGTTTCTGTCAGAGCTCTCTCAGCCCCACCTACCTCACAGGGTGTCTGTTGTGGGAAGGGGAAAGGAAAGGAGTTTGTAAGCCGCTCTGAGACACCTTTGGGTAGTGAAGGGCGGGGTATAAATCCAATCTCTTCTTCTTTTACCTCACAGGGTGTCTGTTGTGGGGAGGGGAAGGGAAAGGAGTTTGTCAGCCGCTCTGAGACACCTTTGGGTAGTGAAGGGCGGGGTATAAATCCAATCTCTTCTTCTTCATCATCTGTCCTATTTATTGGAAAGCGGAGTGATTTCAGATCTGTTTGCAACTGTGCAAGTTCCTTCACCAGGTTGATGGATCTCCATTCTGCATGGCTAAAAGTGGTGCCTTCCGTGGAGATAGATCAAGATGGGTGGCCACGTTAGTCTATCTGTAGCAGTAGAAAAGGGGGGGGCCTCCACCTCCCATGGTGGCCATATTATGGTTGCATGCGCCACCCTGTGTCAGAATACCACAGGTGCGCAGGAGCTTGAAAAGACTGCGGACCTCTGCCCTCCTTAATGATAACATCTTCTCTCAGCCTGCCATTCCCCAGGCTAAGCCTACCTTGAGTGAGAAATTACGTTACAAATGCATGTTCACAACCGTTGCCTTTCCCCGGTTTTGGGGGAAGGGTCCGGAGGTCTGAAAGGCGACGCGTTCTGCCCGGGAGAATTGATGCATATTGGGGCTAACCACTTACGCACAGTGTGAGGTAGAACATTATGTGCCTAGCGTGCTGCCTGTGTACAGGAAACTCTGTTCTGCTACATTTCTCCCTCGGTCTGGGAAGAGCAACAATTGTTCTCCCGCCGAGTATATTTCAACGGTCCCTGTTCGGGACACACTCGGCGTCCCTCCTGCCAGCCATCTCAAAGCTTCCCACAATCCGCCACTTATTCCTCGTGCATTATTTCACAGTATGCATGATTTCATCTGTCCTTTTCAGACATTCAGTTTTGGCAGCCCGGACATATGTAACAGAAGCACGCATTACTGTCCTGACCTGAATAGCCCAGGCAAAGCCCGATCTTCTCAGATCTCAGAAGCTAAGCAGGGTTGACTCTGTCAAGTACTTGGATGGGAGACCTCCTTGGAATACCAGAGGTGGGAGGCGGGGGCAGGCTTTATTCAGCCACCTCTCTGAATACCTTCCAGGCCCTCAGTAGTAGTCAGTCACCAGAGGTCGCCATGACTTCCAGGTGCAAGCACACACGCACACACGCACTTATGAAAAATACAAAAAAGAAGAAGAAGCATGCACTGCCCATGATCTTTCTGATAACACACAAATGTGCATTTCGTATGAACAGGGCAACTAGGGGTGTCAGCTGTCCTGCTAGGGTGGGAGAGCTCCCAGTTTGGTGTAGCGGTTAAGTGCGCGGACTCTAATCTGGGAGAACTGGGTTTGATTTCCCACTCCTCCACTTGCACCTGGCTGGATGACCTTGGGCAAGCCGTAGTTCTGATAAGAGCTGTTCTTGAAAAAGAGCAGTCTCTGTCAAGAGTTCTCTCAGCCCCACCTCCTTTACAGGGTGTCTGTTGTAGGGAGAGGGAGGGAAAGGAGTTTGTCAGCCACTCTGAGACACCTTCGGGTAGTGAAGGGTGGGGTATAAATCCAATCTCCTCTCCTCCTCCTTCCCCCCAGTTGAATGCTAGTACCTCAAAGGCGGGGGGGGGGGATGGGAGAAAATGGGTCAGGCATGTAATGTCACTTGCAAACTGGAAGTGATGGCATGATGTTGAGGGTGCTCTAGGATTTGTCCCAAACTCCATGGTTTAGTCATCAAATTTTGATGAATCCTAGAGCTTTTGGGGGGGGAGGGCTGAAGTGACTCCAGCTCACCTGTCCCTGACTCCCAAATCTCCTAGGCAGCAGTGTTCCCTCTAAGCTGAGTCAGTGTGAGCTACCTCACAGTTTTTTAGCCTCCGGCTCACAGATTTTTGTCTTTGCTCAGGAAGGATGGCTCCGGAGCAAACTGATGGATGCAGCAGCCAAATCGCTTGCTCACAAGATAGAATCTTTTGCTCACAAGACTCCACAGCTTAGAGGGAGCGTTGCTAGGCAGTGCTCTGACATCCCTAGGAACAGCATGCCTCTGTTTCCACAGGCATACAGCATTACTATTTATTTGTTTAATTCATCGAATCATAGAATGTTAGAGTTGGAAGGGACCCTGCAGTTCATCTAGTCCAACCCCCTGCATTCTGCAGAAGCACAGCCGAAAGATAGCCCTACAACATACCTGAAAGATGGTTATCCAGCCTCTGCTTGAAAATGTCCAGCCAAGGAGCATCCACCACCTCCCGAGGCAGACTGTTCCGCTGCTCAACCACTCTGACAGTTAGGAAGTTTCTCCTGATATTTAGCCGGTAACGATTCCCTTGTAATTTCCACCCATTAGATCGAGTCTTGCAATCCGGAGCAAGAGAGAATAGATCTGCTCCATCTTCTACATGACAACCCTTCAGATACTTGAAGACCGCAATCATGTCCCCTCTAAGCCTTCACTTTCCCAGACTAAACATGCCTAACTCTTTCAGCCTTTCCTCATAAGACTTGGATTCCAACCCTCTCACTGTCCTGGTTCCTCTCCTCTGGACACACTTGAGCTTGTCAACATCCTTCCTAAAACGAGGTGCCCCAAACTGGACACAGTAATCCAGGTTAAGGGTGTGCAAAAAACAACAACAATTCGGGCCATTCGGGTTCGGCCGAATTGGGCAGAATCAATTTCGGTTGGCAGTAAGACTCCCGCATGTCAGTTTCGTCAGTACGAGCCAATTTCAAGAGTATTGGACCAGGGGGTCCAATTCTACGGGCCCCCAAACAGGTTGCCCCTATGCCCCCCATTGTTCTCTGAGTTGGGAAAAAAGTAACTTTTCCCCCACCTTAACAATGGAGGAGATAGGGGCAACCTGTTTGGGGGCCCGTAGAATTGGACCCCCTGGTCCAATGTTCTTCAAACCTGGTTGGTATCTTGGGGAGAGGCTCCAGTAGCTACCTAGCAAGTTTGGAGCCTCTCCCTTAAACCCCCTTTTCTCCAGCCCCCAGAATATACCCTATGTTTTCGCCATTGACTTCAATGGCCCGTAGGATATAATGGGGCCGAATTAATTTGACGGCAAGCTGATTCAGAACAGAGAATCGGAATCAGCCTGCAACAGCCCGAAAGGGGTCCGAATGGGCCATTTTCGGGGGTGCATTTGTTTCGGACGAACCAAATGCACATCCCTATTCCAGGTGAGGCCTGACCATAGCAGAACAGAGCGGAACTACCACCTCCCGTGATTTGGACACAATGCTTCTGTTAATGCACCCTAAGATTGCATTAGCTTTCTTCGCAGCCACTTCGCACTGCAATTCATTTATACCTCGCCTTTCTCCTCAGAGCGGCTTATGTTATTCTCCTCCATTTCATCCTCACAACAACCCTGTGAGGTAGGCTAGGCTGAGGGAGCGTGACTGGCCCTAGGTCACCCGATGAGTTTCCATGGCATGAGTGGGGATTCGAACCTTGGTCTCCTAGGCCCATTCTGCATCTAGCCTTTGCTCTGCTGTTTTACCAAACCCACACTGGAACAGGAAAAGATGTGGCTCAAAACCACATTCAAATACCCCAGTGGCCAATGCCCGTACTGACTTCAGAGGAAACCCCGAATGGCCATAAAATGGCCATAAATCTATGCAGACGGCTACCATAAAACCGAGAGATTGGCATGCAGTCTGGACACTGCCATAAAATCTGGCCATCAATCAAAGTGAAAGTGGCATGCAACTTAGAGGGGAATTTCTGTTCCAGGGTGGGTTGGGAAAAACAGCGCAGCAAATGCTAGATGCAGACTGGGCCTGAGTCTGACACTCTTAACCTCTGCACCACACTGGCCCTTTAGAGAGCCAGTCTGGTGTAGTGGTTAGGAGCGTGGACTCTAACCTGGGAGAACCGGGTTTGATTCCCCACGCCTCCACATGCAGCTGCTGGTGTGACCTTGGGTCAGTCACAAGTTCTCTCAGAGCTGTTCTCTCAAGGGCAGTTCTCTCGGAGCTCTCTCAGCCCCACCTACCTCACAGGGTGTCTGTTGTGGGGAGGGGAAGGGAAAGGAGATTGTAGGCCGCTCTGAGACTCCTTCGGGAAGTGAAGGGTGGGGTATAAACCCAATCTCCTCCTCCTCCTCCTCCTCCTCTTCTTCTTCTGTATGCATCAAGGGCTATCCTCAACATTCAGCGTTCTGTTCACATGCACAAAGGCATGCAAAAAAGACATGCATTGCCCTATTGACACAAAACAGGAACCATGCCTCTGAGGAGGACCGCGGGCAGTGCACGGTCCCTATTACTCATGGTTGGTGCGCCAAAACTGGTTGTCTATCGGGAAGCCATGTGTCGTCCTCAGCCTTTCAATTAGCCATCTGACGGATTGGCTTTATTTTTTAAGCTTTTCTTCCCCGGTGCCTCTCGCAAAGGCAAACAAATTGCGCAGCAGGGACCACGGGATGCAAGAAAAATAAAAATAAGGGATGAAAAACAATGGAAGAAATCGAGTTAAACCTAAGCAGACTGCCTCTCAATAAATCCATTGTTTGTAAACACCTCAAAGCAAACACCGAGAGAGCTGAATAAATAGCTTTTCTACTTTTCATTTCGAGGCAATATCAAACCCCAAGTCGCCACTTTGCTGCAGCGGATTAGAAGCATCTATAAGAAGATGGGCTGCATAAATGACAAGAGAAGGAGGCGAGGCCGCGTGGGCTGGGAATGAAGGAAGCGCGCACTGCTGGATAGACTCATTTCAAATGCACGCTGCTCCCTGGATACTTCAGTGCAGATTTTACTCTTGGAAAACTGGCTTGCTAACAGGGTCGCCAGCTCTGGGCGGGGAAATTCCTGGAGATTTTGGGGGTGGAGCCTGAGGAGGACGGGGTTTGGGGGAGGGAGGGAACTTCAATGCCATAGAGTCCACCTTCCAAAGTGGCCATTTCCTCCAGGGGAACTAGGTTCCATGGCCTGGAGATAGGGTTTCCAGCTCCAGGTTGAGAAACACCTGTAGATATGGGGGTTTCCCAAAAAGCAGTTGTTTTCGCCAGGAGAAGTGGTCACTGTCACCTGGGGATCAGTTGTAATCCTGGGAGATCTCCAGCCACCACCTGGAGATCGTATATCAAAAAGAGAGCTCACGGGTGGAGATTGTATCAATGGATACGCACTCCGCGAATAATTTACGAACAAAAGCAGAAAGACTGTATTGTACAAACCCATTCAAGCAGTATAAATTCTTATCAAGTCCAACAAACACCCTTATATATTTCCTTAAAGAGCTAGGATCAAAAAGTACTTGATTCAATGGAAAAACTCTGAATAAAGTCCACCAAATCCTATGTCTAAACGGTTTCAGGAGAAAAAAGTTCCACATCTGTAGCAGGGCTATTTTTGGGCAGGAACGCACAGGAACGGAGTTCTGGCTGGCTTCCAAGTTGACCATACCCAGCAGGAACATATTAGCATAATAGGCCACACCCAACAGCAGAAACTCATTAGGATTGACTACATTAGGGGTGTGCGGCCTAACATGCAAAGGAGTTCCTGCTACAGAAAAGCCCCTGGGTTTGGACAACAAACAAGGTAAACAGAATAAGAAGGGAAAGGTGGGTGTGGCTGGATGAGCACACTTCTGGTAACATGGGGGTGTGGCCTAATATGCCAATGAGCTGTGCTGTCAGAGGTGTGGCCTAATATGCTAATGAGTTCCTGCCGGGCTTTTTCTACAAAAAAAAAGCCCTGTGTAGGAGTATCAACTAAGCATGGCTGGCTTCACTGCCGCGTTTGCTTTTCACTTCTTCAGACAGCCGGTACTCTTGGCTGTGGAATGAAATGCAAACTTGACAAATCTCCTTAAACCAGTTTTCAAACACAATCACCCCACTGACACGTCTTCTTTCTGCCAAACAGGCTTCTACAATAATAGTCCTACAGGCGTGGAACTTTTTTTTGATCCTAGCTCTTTAAGGAAATATATAAGGGTGTTTGTTGAACTTCATAAGAATTGATACTGTTTGAGTGGCTGTGTCCAATACAGTCTTTCTGATTTTGTTTGTAAATTATTCACCGAGTGTTTATATATTGATACAACCTGGAGATTGGCAACGCTATGGGATGTCTGCCTGCACGTTACTTCCCCCCCCCCAAAAGAAGCTTAAGGATAACAATGACTCAGGCCGCCCCTGCTGCCGTGCTGTGGGAAGGGGCAGTGGAGCTTCTCAGGGAGGGAGCCGGATGCTCCAGGGAAGGCCTACCCTTGTGGGGGGGGGGAGCTGCAGCCACTGGGCATAACCCCCCCTTGCCCTGGAGCCTTTGATTTAATTAGCTGGTGGGCCCCCTCAAGGCCCCCTCCCCCCAAAAAATCCCTAGCTATGGGGCTTCCTCTCCCCACAACAGACACCCTGTGAGGTAGGTGGGGCAGAGAGAGCTCTGAGAGAACTGCTCTTGAGAGAACTGGGACTGACCCAAGGTCACCCAGCTGGCTGCATGTGGAGGAGGAGTGGGGAATTGAACCCGGTTCTCCAGATTAGGGTCGGCCGCTCTGAACGACAACACCACACCAAAACGGAAGAGTCTGTTTTGAAAGGACTACGGCCACTCTGGGCCGTTCTCATCAGAGCTTGGAAATTAAGCAAGGTCACTATTTGGATGGGAGATCGCCATGGAAGACCAGGGCTGCTGTGCAGGGGAAGGCAATGGAAGACCGCCTCTGCTCATCCTGGGGTTGCCATCCTCCAGGTGGGGACTGGAGATCTCTGGAGTTACCCCTGATCCCCCCAGACAACAGAAATCAGTTCCCCTGGAGAAAATGGCTGCTTTGGAGGGTGGACCTGTGGCAGTGTACTCTGCTGAGGTCCCCTCCCCTCATCTCCCCAGGCTCTATGCCTCAAATCTCCAAGAATTGTACAACCGGGATCTGGCAACACTCGCTCCTCTCCGAATGGCCGCCGGGGAACAAACCGCTTCTTCTTGAAATTTGTCGAGGCACCGGTCTTTTACTGAATATTGCTTTTAGGTAGGTTTTTAGATATATTTCAACTGTCAATTTGTTGTATTGTGAATTTTATGACGGAACCCGCCCTGACCCCACCCCCTTGCGGGGAGGATGGGACACAAATCGAATTCAATCGATCAATCCCCGATCCCCCAAGTTAAGATTTGGTCTCTATATTATGCACCATTGCGGGGTCTGCAATCGCCACCTCCTGGGAATCTCCCTCACCCCCAGTTCTTAAGAATTGGTACAGGAACATATGGGATTATCTCACAACGGAAAGGATACTGATACAAACCTCAATTGAAGACCCTTACTCTGCCTCTCTTGATTATTATATTTTTTATTTTTAAAAAAATAATTAAAATTTAAAATTTAATTGCTTTTAAATTTAATTGATTTTAAACATATAAATTTAATTTTAAAAAAATTAAAATTGTTTTAAATGTTATTGCTCCAAACAAAGACTCTTTTTGATCACAATTGTGTTGTGGATGTTTCACTGTGTTAATTTATTGATACTTAATTGTTTACTGAGATCTCATATGTTTATGACTGTTTATTGTCACTGTATCTGATGTTAAATTTTCAATGAAAACCTTTAAAAATCAATCTCTTGCCTTGAGAAACCCATGAGGTGGAGCTTCATAGGGCTAAAAAAGGGGAAGAAAAACTGAACCTAAAACTTAGAATCCAGAACCTAACAAAGGTTAGTCAAATGTAAGAAAGGGGGCCAATATTAAAAATTAATGAAGGAAATATATAAAAATACATGTATTTATTAATCTCAAATTTTAAAATTATATAAGGGCCCAATCACACATTAGGTATAAATAACAAACAATATAACACAAGGGCTTATAAATCTGACCTGACGCGTTTCGGCCTACATAGGCCTTCCTCAGAGGTCAATAGTGAGGAACATATTGGCTACTATACAAATATAGTACAATCATATAAATACAAAGTATAAACTCAATAAGGACCAGAAGCAAGTTGTTTCAAGATAAACCACCAGGCTAGGGTTGCCAAATGTCCTTACCTGTTCCGGCGGGGGACTTTGTCCTGTCTCCCGGAGCGCGCGCGCGCGCGCGAAGTGCGCGCGCGCCGCATGGACGTCGCTTCCCTGTGACGTCATCACGCTGGGCGGGGCATAGCCATTTGAGGGGAAAACATAGAGTTTTCCCCTCAAACGGCAGCCATTTGAGGGGAAAACTCTATGTTTTCCCCTCAAATGGCTATGCCCCGCCCAGCGTGATGACGTCACAGGGAAGCGACGTCCATGCGGGGGTGGGGTTTCCCCCGGGCCCCGATTCCGCGAAAGCGGATATCGGGGCTTCGAAGCGGGGGGAATTCCGCCCCCCGGGGGGAATTGGCAGCCCTACACCAGGCACAGAGTAAAAAATAAATGAGGCCTCTAAAAGTGCAATCACATGCCAAGTGGTTCTCAGATATAAACTTCTGGTCCAGGAATCGCCTTCCTATGGTGGTAGAGCCAAATTGTCCTCAAGCAAAGAGCATGAGTTGGCTGAGAGACTCAAAGGGACATTTTGCCTTGAGCTAATTCAGTGGATGGATGGTGTCTTACGGCACTGGCAGAGTTTTGAAGTTCTGTCTCCGAGAAGCAGTGGTGAATATTTCAGGTGTCTTCCGAATTTTTCACCATTCCGAATTTTTCACCATTAGTGACTCCCCCCCCCCTTCCCCTCCATTTCCCATTTAACAGAAATGGAAGCAGTGAAACTCGAAGAACTTGCCTGTATGTCAGGCCTTACAACCTCTCTCTCTGGATTCAGCCTTCTGATGGAGTTGTGGGTCGACCACTGCCCAGGCAGCCACAGGTTGTGTTCCTGGATAAGCAGGTATGGAATTGTGAGGGGTGTGTTTGGGTGTGTCCTGACCTGTGTGGCCCAGGCTAAGTCTCATCAGATCTTGGAAACTAAGCAGGGTCATCCCTAGTTAGTGTTTCGATAGGAGACCACCAAGGAAGTCCAGGGTTGCTACGCAGAGGCAGGCAATGACAAACCACCTCTACTCATATCTGCCTGACCTTGATGGGCCAGGCTAGCCCAGTCTCATAAGATCCTGGAAGCTAAGCAGGGTCATCCCTAGTTAGTACTTGGATGGGAAACCACCAAGGAAGTCCAGGGTTGCTACACAGAGGCAGGCAATGGCAAACCACCTCTGCTCATCTCTGCCTGACTTGGATGGGCCAGGCTAGCCCAGTCTCATCAGATCCTGGAAGCTAAGCAGGGTCATCCCTAGTTAGTACTTGGATGGGAAACCACCAAGGAAGTCCAGGGTTGCTACGCAGAGGCAGGCAATGGCAAACCACCTCTGCTCATCTCTGCCTGACTTGGATGGGCCAGGCTAGCCCAGTCTCATCAGATCTTGGAAGCTAAGCAGGGTCATCCCTAGTTAGTGTTTGGATAGGAGACCACCAAGGAGGTCCAGGGTTGCTACGCAGAGGCAGGCAATGGCCAACCACCTCTGCTTCTCTCTGCTTGACTTGGATGGCCCAGGCTAGCCCAGTCTCATCAGATCTTGGAAGCTAAGCAGGGTCATCCCTAGTTAGTACTTGGATAGGAGACCACCAAGGAAGTTCCAGGGTTGCTACGCAGAGGCAGGCAATGGCCAACCACCTCTGCTTCTCTCTGCTTGACTTGGATGGCCCAGGCTAGCCCAGTCTCATCAGATCTTGGAAGCTAAGCAGGGTCATCCCTAGTTAGTACTTGGATAGGAGACCACCAAGGAAGTTCCAGGGTTGCTCAGCAGAGCAAGGCAATGGCCAACCACCTCTGCTTCTCTCTGCTTGACTTGGATGGCCCAGGCTAACCCAGTCTCATCAGATCTTGGAAGCTGAGCAGGGTCATCCCTAGTTAGTACTTGGATGGGAGACCACCAAGGAAGTCCAGGGTTGCTACACAGAGGCAGGCAATGGCAAATCACCTCTAAACGTCCGTTGCCTTGAAAACCCTGTGGGGTTGTCATAAATCAGCTGCAACCTGAGGGCATTTCCACCACTCTGGTTGGTTTGTAGGTTGTAGGTTAGGAACTGACCCAGTGACTATGATCTTCTAGATGTCCACTATAAAACAAGTGTCCGATATAGGACAAGATTGCAAAGGATCCAGAGAGACATAAACAGTCTCCATAAAAGTCTTCAAGGCCTTTAAACCGCTGGATTCAGGTGGGGCGTGTTGGTCTGAAGCAGCAGAGCAAAGTTGGAGTCCGGGGGGGGGTACCTTCAAGACCAACAAAAGTTTAATTCTGGGTATCAGCTTCTGTGTGCATGCGCACTTCTTCAGATACCTGGAGATATGTGCTTGCACATGAAAGCTTATAGTTTTAACTGCTGGTAACTAAAAGGGAAACCATGGGAGATTCCAGATAGGCAACTTTGAGCTATGATCCTACTGGACACAAAGCTTGTGGACTTCAAGGAATTTCACCCACAACTTATGGCTTGCAGGACTGCAGCCTTCGTTATCTTAGAGGCTCGGGAGACCGCGGCTGCGGTCAGACGGGCGGTTCGGCCCGATATAGTTGCTTTCCCCGAACATCCAGCAGCCATTCCCCAGTCATACTCACCCCATTGCAACGTGAGTTGGAGATGAAGTAAACAGATAGTCGTTTAATTCCAATACTAACGGATCCCTGCGCATTCGTCCTGCGTTTCCGGATGTCTGGACTTCCCCAGTGCGCACGTAAACCATTCTGGAAGTGTGAACCTTTAGTTCCAGTTTGCTTTATCTAGTTGATAACATTCACAAATACAGACAACTAAGAGGAGGGGGAAACCTACAAAACCCCTTGTTTCTTCTTCTTCTTCTCCGTAGGGTCAGCGAATTCTAACATTAGGCTTCCCCTCCAAATCGTGGATTGTGGCAGCTCATCTCCAAGGCGATCCAAATGCTGTGCTGAAAGGTTTGGACATCTGTGTGGTTCTAAGCGTCGCCGGGACACATTCCTCTCTCATTCACGAAAGGATTAGGAGTGTTTATTTCCTTGATAAGTGCATCAGGGACTTTGTCTGTGCCCCATATAGACCCAAGTGGACTTCTACCAAGTGGAGAGCCAGTTTGGTGTAGTGGCTAGGACTGTGGACTCTAATCTGGGAGAACCGGGCTTGATTCCCCACTCCTCCCTTAACTTGATTTTATAGATCAATCATATTTGCTCAAAAACAAACTAATAGGGTCAGTATATATCAATGCTCATAGTAATCTCTGTAGTTAGCTATTTGAATGGTTATTATTATTACTACTACTATAATGCAAATGTTACATTTCCTAAGTATATTGTATTTGTATTATACATGTCTCTTGAGAAACCTGTATAAGGGTCAAGAAGCGACAGTTAGAACCGGATATGGAACAACTGATTGGTTCAGCATAGGAAAAGGAGTACGACAAGGATGTATATTGTCATCTTGCTTATTTAATATATATGCAGAGTACATCATGCGAAATGCTGGCCTGGATGAATCACAAGCCGGAATTAAGATTGCTGGGGGAAAGATCAACAACCTCAGATATGCAGACGACACCACTTTAATGGCATAAGTGAAGAGGACCTAAAGAGCCTCTTGTTCAGGGTAAAAGAGGAGAGCGCAAAAGTGGGCTTGAAGCTCAACATCAAAAAAACTAAGATCATGGCATCCGGCCCCATCACTCCTTGGCAAATAGAAGGGGAAGTCGTGGAAGTAGTGACAGACTTCACGTTCCTGGGATCCCAGATCACCGCAGACTGTGACAGCAGTCATGAAATTACAAGACGCCTGCTCCTTGGGAGGAAAGCGATGGCGAACCTAAACAGCATGATAAAAAGTAGAGACATCACTCTGCCAACAAAAGTCTGCATGGTCAAAGCAATGGTATTCTTAGTAGTCATGTATGGCTGCGAGAGTTGGACTATAAGGAAGGCCGAGCGCGAAGAATAGATTCTTTTGAACTATGGTGCTGGAGAAGACTCTTGAGAGTCTCTTGGACTGCAAGAAGATCAAATCAGTCAATCCTAAAAGAAATCAACCCTGACTGTTCCCTGGAAGGCCAGATAATGAAACTGAAGCTCAAATACTTTGGCCACCAAATGAGAAGGGAGCACTCACTGGAGAAGACCCTGATGCTGGGAAAGATTGAAGGTCAAAGAAGACGGGGACGGCAAAGGATGAGATGGTTAGATAGTGTCATAGATGCAACGAACATGAAGTTGAGCAAACTTCAGAGGACAGCGGAAGACCGGAGGGCCTGGCGTGATCTGGTCCGTGGGGTCGCGAAGAGTCGGACTCAACTGTGCGACTGAACAACAACAAATTATTCATATACAGTATAGCATTGTTTATATGTTTTAAAGTTAAAAGTTATAAATACAATTATTTTTTAAAAAGACACCAGGGGAAATATTTCCATTTGGAAATAGCTACCTTCATCATTGGTGGATGCTTGGCTTGAGGCCTCCTAACATTTGTGGAACCTTCCGGAAAATTCTCGGCGGGGGGGCCTGGGGAGTGCGGAGCTCAGAGAGAGGAGAGACCTCAGCAGGGATGTGATGCTGCAAAGCAGGGGTCCCCACCCTTTGGAGTCTGAGGGCACCTTTGGAGTTCTGACACAGGGTGGTGGGCACAATTCCAAAATGGCTGCCATAAGAGGGGGGGTCAACCACAAAATGGCTGCCATAAGCGGCAGAGCCAACCACAAAATGGCAGGGAGTCAGGTCATGCATGACTCTAATAGTAACCCTTCAGCGTTTCAGGCAGAAGCTGTGTTGAACAAGATGCCTTTTAAAATGAGAATCTTAGCTACAAATATTTTCTCGGATACACACAACTCACCTTCAGTGAAGATCCTCGTGTTGTGGTGACAGTTGCTGCTGAAGCAACTTTTTTTAAAAAATCTGCACCGCCAATCAGAACTCCAGTGGCCAATCAGAAGCCCTCCTGGGCAAAAGCCCCACCAGGCCCCACCCAGGATGCCTGGAGATGAGTTGTAATTCTGGGAGTACATCAGCTGCCACCTGGGGGTTGAAAACCCTACCTAGACCCTATTGCAGTGATTTTGTGTAGGGTTGGCATTTGCCCGGTGGGATCAGGGGATCCCCTGATTTTGTGGGTTCCTGCCCACTGCCAGCCGGCTGGCCAGCAGGAGGAAATCTCCCCCCAAACAGCAAACTTACATGCAACATGCCTTTGTCACCTGGAAGTGATGTTGGCACATCAGTGGAGGGGGTGACACTCTGGATTTTGGGCAAAACTCTATGGTTTTATGTCGATTTTACCTCAGAGGTTTGCCCCAAATCCAGAGTGTCACCCTCAACAATGCCGATGTGCCAACATCACTTCTGGGTGATGCAAGCACATTGTGTGCGACATCACTGTTTTGGGGGGCAACATCACTTCTTACTCCTGGAACACCCCCCCATGCCCCCGCTGGTGGGCTAAAGAGATCTGGGAGCCCTAATTTTGTGTCTGTTCTCACCTCCTTGTAGCAGCCCTTGTGTCGTGGCATCCACATCCTGTACTCAAAATTCCAAAAAGCATCCACAGATTCAACAAGATCGAGGACCCCTTTGTTTCGATTACTGCTCCTGTGTGAATGTAGAAGGTTAAAGTACCTGAATCTGGCTCAGACTAAAAACGAAATCAGCATTTCTGGGGTCAAAACCTGTTAAAAATGAGTCACTGACCAGGGGAGATGTTTGCTCTGGCTATATAGGGAAATCCTAGGAAAAGTGTTGTAGTAGCAGATAACTTCTGAGATCTTTGCCTCTAGGGTCCTATCATCCAGCGGTTGAAGTGACAGGGCCGATTTGTGCAGGACCAGAACTAAAGCATAGGATCCAACCGAGTGAATGGGATGCCCTGACCCGAATGACCGGGGCTAGCCCGACCTCACCAGATCTTGGAAGCTAAGCAGGGTCGGCCCTGGTAGGTGACTTGGATGGGAGACCACCCAGCAAGTCCAGGGTCACTATGAAGACATTGGCAATGGTGAACCACTTCTGTTTGGTTCTTGCCTTGAAAACCCTACAAGGTCACCATCAGCTGGCTGTAACTTGATGACACCATCAAGCGCCATGCAGGGGCCTGCTCTCTGAATAGTATACCAAGAGACTTATATCAAGATGGGTAGCCATGTTTGTCTGTAGCAGCAGAAAAGAGCAAGAGTCCAGGAGCGCCATAGGGACTAACAAGATTTGTGGCAGGGTAGGAGCTTTCACGGGGGCCACGGTGGCTCAGAGGTTAAGGCGCTGAGTTGCAGATCGGAATATCGGTAGGTCAGCAGTTCAAGACCAGGGTGCCGCGTGATGGAGTGAGCTCCCGTCTCTGGCCCGAGCTCCTGCCAACGTAGTAGTTCGAAAGCAAGAAATTGCAAGTAGATAAATAGGAACCACTTCGGTGGGAAGGTAACAGCGTTCCGTGCGCCTCGGCATTTAGTCATGCCGGCCACATGACCACGGAAAAGCCTTTGGACAACGCTGGCTCTTCGGCTTGGAAACGGAAATGAGCACCGCCCCCTAGAGTTGGATTTGACTGGCTTTCGAGCGAGGGAAACCTTTACCTTTAGGAGCTTTCATAAGCCACTCATGAAAGCTCATATCCTGTCACAAATGTCGTTAGTCTTTAAGGTGCTAAGAGACTTGTATGCTATGCTTTTTCTAAGGATTGGCTTTTAAGCCTTGAGTAAGGAAAGCTGGGTTGAACTATTAGCCGAACCCCGGATTTTTCTTTTGGAAGTCAATACTCCTCAGCATCCATTCTACATCAGATAAAATTGGGACCATAAGTGACCTACTTCACAACTTTGTTGTAAGATGAAAATGGATAAAGCACCTTGTGTACTGAATGTGCTGTACTTCTCCACTAAATAAATATAAACATTATACAGATATGATCCTCCTGAACATTGGGGCACAAATACTTAGGATTTCTGACTCTCCCCCTCATGTACAAAACATATTCTCTTTTGGATTCCATGCTTACAAAACTCCAGTTAAAGGGATTAACAGGTTTGGGTTTTGTTTTGTTTGTGAGTATTTGTGTATGTGTGTGTGTATGCCTGGAAGTCATGGTTGACTTCTGGTGACCCCTAGTGGGGCTAGGACTTTCAGCGAGGTGGCTTGCTATCACCTTCCTCTGTATCCTGGCCCTGGTATTCCTTTGAGGTCTCCCATTCAAGTACTTACCAAGGTCAGCCCTGCTTAGCTTTCAAGATCTGATGAGATTTGGCTCGCCCGGGCTATCCAAGTCAGGGCTGTTTTTGTTTCAAGTAGACTTTTCCTCAGGGACTTCCCCAAAAGAGCACCGAAACCCTCTTACCGGGGTGGTGTTTGTGTGTTTCTCTTTCCCAGAGACTGCTTAAATAGGACTGTGTGATACGCCTTGCAGAGCCTTTGTGAGAATTAAGGCTCTGAAAAACCTGTGGTGTTTCTCTGCTTCTCTGGAAATGGCAACCATTTAGGCTATAGGCCGTTAGCCGCCCTACCTGTGCTCGCTGAACTATTTGAAGATAATGGAGTAAACAAACGGCCTCAGCGGTGATATGAAGGGCTTCCCACCCCGTGCCAATTGGAAGTCGTAATGGGCTTTGCACGTATGAACCCCGATCACGCTAACGATACCTTTCCGGGGGTTGTAGCGGTCCAAGCAGGTAGGCATGGATGGCTGAGAACGGAGAAAGAGAAATTGCCTGTGCAAATGTCTTTCAATTATGGGCCTAATGACCCTGGTGCCCCCTCACCGCTTTTAAAGCTCTGAATGTAATGGACTGATTGCGGCGGCTGACATTAACCCGGGCCGCCGCTCAGCTGGTTTAAATTGGCATCTCTCCAAGGGAGCCAATGAGGTAATTTTGATTTACATGCGGGCCGGTGACATCAGCGGCGACGCTCGTTCCACTGGGTGGACTTTTGTCGACCATTATAGGACAGTAACCGCCTGGCTCACCTCGGCCCAGGCCTGCTGCCTGATGGGTGACACGTTTTGTCGGCTCATAATTTGTCACGGCTTTGCAGCCGACGCCAAAAAACGAGGAATGGGGACTTTGTTTCACAGTACTCGTCAGCAGTGTTCCCTCTATACTGAGTTAGCGTGAGCTAGCTCGCCGTTTTTTAGCCTCTAGCTCACACATTTTTGTCTTCGCTCAAGGAAGGATGGCTCCAAAGCAAACTAATTTATGCAGCAGCCAAATCGCTCGCTCACAACTTTAATGCCAGTAGCTCACAAAGTGGCATTTTTGCTCACAAGACTCCACAGCTTAGAGGGAACATTGCTCGTCAATGTAGTTTTTTTAAAAAAAATTAAAATGTTTTATGAGCTGGGAAGCAACTTTTATCTCCCTGTTTGGCCTCAAATTAATTAAACCACGAGGGAAGCGCTAGAAAGAACCGGGGGGGGGGGGACAATTAACACTAGAGGAATATGGCTCAGCTAAAGGACAGTCACCAAAAAAGAAGAAAGGCATTTTGTGTTCTTTAAAAGATACATGCATCAAATTGGCATTCTGCGTTCTTTAAAAGATACATGCATCAAATTAATAGTCAATAAACTCTACGCGTGAGGGGACTGAGCTCTGCAGATGTTCGCTGCATAATCGTTTGCTGCGTTTATTCCTTTGACAAATGTCCTTATCCTGAACGTCGGTAGCAGCATTTAAACCGAATGTGTCTGCCGAGCACACTCAGCCGGCCTCGTCTGACAGCCGCCAAACTGCCTCTTGGAAAGTGCTTTAGCACCAAATTAGCTCGCTCCTGCGTTAAATACCAGCTTGCTTCAGAGATCTTTTGTGACGAGCCCCATATATATCCATAATATTCCGGGATTTGAAGCATCTGTGCCAGAAAGCTGAGATCGCCTCCTTTGAGGAGTACAGTATGTGACTCCGGGCTTCCTCCCAGACTCGGAACGGCAATTATAAAATCAGTGCCGTCGATGGGATTCCTCCGGAAAAGCTGGCGTTGCAGTTAGCTGAGAGGCAAGGCACTCGGAGGTAACCCTGATAAAAGATTCCAGGCACACATCGGAACAGGAGGATGTCCCCGGATCTGACTGGGTTGGCAAGCAAGGAGAGAAAAGTACTCAGAGGCAACTGGGGGCGATTCTGCATCTGGCATTCGTTCAACGCCGAGGAAAATGTGCAGCTCAAAAATCACATTCAGATACCCCAGGGGCCAATGCCGTACTGACTGCGAAGTCACCCCTGAATGGCCTTAAATCTAGGCAGAAGGTACCATAAAACCTGATGGTCAAAGACAGCGAAAGCGGCATGCAGTGCAGAGGGTGCCATAAAACCCAATGATCAAAGAAAGTGAAAGCAACATGCTTTCTGTTCCAAAGTGGGTTTAGTAAAACAACAGAGGGAAAGGCCAATGCAGAATCACCCTGGTTTTCCCCCAGAAAACAGAGCAAGTAAGCCACTATCATGAAAAGAAGCATTTTCTCTCTCTCACTCTCTCTCTTTTTTAAAAAAACAACCTTTTTATTTCAGGAGTTTTTGAAACAATTTGTAACACAACAATAATAAGATATGATCGAACAAAGTTAAGCAACAAATAGAAGCGATAAGAAAGTACATAGTACACAGAACAGAACATTAGAATAATGCGATTCGCTTAAATTTTGGTAGTGTAAGACTTTTTTTTTTTTTTTTAAGCCCTTTTGGTCCTTTTCCATGAACTCCAAAAAGGGGAACCGTCTTTCTAAAAAAATCCGATCGATGTGTTGGAATCTCAACTGTTAAAATTTGGTCCAATATTTTATCTGTAATAAGGTATTCCCATAGTCTATTGTAGCCTTTGTTACTGTCCATGGGGTTTTCTTGGCAAAGATACTGGAGTGGGTTGCCATTTCCTTCTCCAGTGGATCACACTTGGTCTGAGTTCTCTGCTGTGGCCTGTCCATCCTGGGTGGCCCTCCACGGCATAGCCCACAGCCTCATCGAACCACGCAAGCCCCCTCGCCATGTCAAGGCAGTGATCCATGAGGAAGTAGTACTGTATGGCTGTGAGAGTTGGACTATAAGGAAGGCCAAGCGCCGAAGAATAGATTCTTTTGAATTATGGTGCTGGAGAAGACTCTTGAGAGTTCCCTGGACTGCAAGAAGATCAAATCAGTCAATCAGTCAATCCTAAAAGAAATCAACCCTGCCAGTTCCCTGGAAGGCCAGATACTGAAGCTCAAATACTTTGGCCACCAAATGAGAAGGGAGCACTCAATGGAGAAGACCCTGATGCTGGGAAAGTCAAAGAAGAAGGGGATGCAGTGAACATGAAATTAAGCAAACTCCGGAGCATGACGGAAGATAGGAGGGCCCAGTATGATGTTGTCCATGGGGTTGCGAAGAGTCGGACTCGACTGTGCGACTGAACAACAACAAAAGTTTATTGAACCGTTGTTTTAAAGAGGGGTATTCCTCGGTTTTTCATTTTCAGCCACCCCCTTTTTGCCCGCTTAGTAAAATAGCACCAAGAGCCCCTTCTAGTACATCAGAGACGACACTGATGAGAAAGCCAGTGTGGTGTAGGGGTCAGAATGTCAGACTTGGATCCGGGAAACCCACGTTCGAATCCCCACTCTGCCACAGAAGCACACTGTGTGACTTTGGGCCCGTCCAACACTTTCAGCCTAACCCTAACCTCACAGGGTCGTTGTGAGGACAAAATGGAGGTTCAAAGGACATACCCAGAAGTATACAATGAATAGCAGCAGGAGCCTGAAGGCCTGGAGGCCCAAACATTGAAACTAGAATTGCCAGCTCTGGGTTGGGAAATTTCTGGAATTTTGGGGGGTGGAGTCTGGGGAGAGTGGAGTTTGGAGAGGGAGAGTACCTTGACAGGGATTTATTGCCATAGAGGCTACCCCCTACAAAGCAGCCAATCAGGGAAGATTCAGATAAAGTTACAAAGTGATTAATCAAATGACTGGATTTAGAACTGCTGATCACGAACGATCGGTCCCCTACCCCGAATTCCAAACCGAATCTCCTTTCCTGCCCATTTTAAAGATTTACATTGCCCAGGGGAAAGCGTGAAATTATTATTCATGAGATTCAAAGTGACTGAACTAGTCACTCAATCGCCTTTCCGTGTTTGTAGTACTGGAGAGTTAAACGGCACCCTTAATCAATCCAGATTTTGGGTGGATATGGAGGAAGAGGAGGAGGAGGAGGAAGATGAAGAGGATGAGGAGTTGGTTTTTATACCCAGCTTTTCTCTTCCTCAAGGAGTCTCAGAGGGTGCGTTCAGACGGGGCATTTCAGCCGGCATAAACTGCACCGGTTCCAACCAATGCAGTTTATGCCGGCTGAAATGCGATCACACTTACCTCCTGTCTGCGGAGCCCATCGCTGTATGCCCGTTCACACACAGCGAGCATTGGCATTTTTTAAAAAAAACTCAGTTTGCACATGCGCATAGGCAGCCATCCACAGAATGGCAATCTTCGCGCATGCGCAAAACACCCTGTCCAGAAAAGCATGCCCTGAAGAGAGGACTTACCTTTAAAGTTTAAAGAGAAAACTGGCCTCCCTGAGGTCCCGGACTCCTCTAAAACCTTAAACTAAGGACATTTTCTTTTTTTAAAAAAACAAACGCCAGGGCGAAGCTTCGCCCAAGCGCATATCGCCGACCTAACAAAAAAAATGGCAGGCGAAAATCGGAAGTCTCGGTCTTCCGAACGGAAGTGGCTCTACAACGGTGGAGAGCGATCAGACGGGGGGGAGGTAAAGCGGTTACAACCGTTGCACTCAGGATACCACCACTTGGGGACCTAGTGACAGAATACAATGGTTTAAAGCTCTTTGCAATGGTTAGGGACGGAAGGCAGATGTTCTACGTGTGAACGCCGGTAAATACACCGATTCCAACCGGCACCTATACCGTTGTAAATGCCCCGTCTGAACGCACCCATAGTGTCTTCCCTTCCTGTCCTACAACAGACACCCTGTGAGGCAGATGGGGCTGAGAGAGTTCTGACAGAACTGTGACTGTCCCAAGGTAACCCAGCTGGCTTTATGGGGAGGAGGAGTGGGGATCCTCAGACTTGAGTGCGTTGCTCTTAACCACTACACCATACTCTTAGCCACTACACAGTCCCTGGTTAGAAGTAAACCAATGTCGCTCTGTTACCTTTGCATAGATTCAGGTGGGTAGCTATTATGAACTGAGACCGAGGCAGCTCTTAAACAAGTGATTTCTTTATTCAGCTCAGAACTTAACACAGGACAACATTCCACAAAACCTTCTAACTTTCATACATTTTGAACTGGCAAAGCCACACCTCTGGAACAGATAATAACCAATGAAAACGCATCGCTTAGGACCAATGGAAATGGTTCCTGCCGAAAGTCAATGTCTCTTCGGATTGGCCTGTTTGCAGCATTGGCCAATCCGGTCTCGCATCTCAGCATACTAGGGCTTCTATGGAGCTGTAAGCCCAGTTCCTAACCCCACATAATAACTGAATACATAACAGTAGCCATGTTGGTCTGAAGCAACAGAATAAAGTTTGAGTCCAGTTGAATCTTCTTATGAGAGCTGCTGAACTCTTTGCAGGACAGCTAATGTAAGAGGCAGCCCTGAAATCGTTGGTAATAGAACAATCCACAAATACATATAGATTAAAAATGCCCGATAGCATATAATCTGTCTGGTGAACTCTTCCGGGCTCTTCTTCTGCAAGTCAGTCTGTCAGGAATATTTGTGCAGTAAATTAGTACTGACTGAAAAGTTTTCTAATCAGTCCAGAAATTTAAATATTATCACTGTTAAACTAATGAAGCATAGGACGTCTCAAGGGGTATTTTTGGGGTTTGCAAGAAAAAGGGCAAAAGAGGGCAGGTGAGGTATCCTAATTTGTAACCCCGACCAATTTTCTTTGTGTATGTGTGTGATAGCAAAATATTATTGTAGCAGCAATGCGCATATTTCATGTTGGAAATAACTGATTTACCAAACAAGGAAGGGGTTCTGTTTGTGATGTCTGGACTTTGTCCAATGTCCTACAGAACTTCTGATATGTGACCCCACCTCACCTCCTGACTTGCTCCACCTGAACTAATATTTAGGAAATCTGATCTCCCCTCCCCCATCCGATGTCTAAGACGTGAAGCCACTGGTCTGCGTGAAGTTCGGGACTTCACCATCACTCGGCTAGTTCTCAGACAGTTTCGGAATGAAATGAAAATACCCAGTCATTAAATCAGTAATACTTTTCAAAACAGTATTTGCAATAGAAAAATAATGTTGAGCACAAAGCCAGTACATCGAATTAAATAATTTATCCCGGAAACCGTCAGAAGAGAGTCTCACCCTCGGGCTACGAATCACGAGGTTTTAAAACATTTTTTTCCTCTGCTTTACGGTATTCTAATCCGCGGCTGATCTGTCTCAGTTCTTGTTTCTGAATTAATACTTCTAAATAATTTGGACCTGGACGATTTCAGAGTTTCCCAGCTACCCTTGTTATAACACAGTCCAGATCAGGGGTGTCAAACATGCGGCCCGGGGGCCGTATCAGGCCCCCGGAGGGCTTCTGTCAGGCCCGCAGTGGAACTGGCTGTCTTCTGCTGCTGCTTCCAGTTCCCCTGCTGCTGTGTCATCGTAGGTTTGCAGCTTACGGATACACACCTGAACAGCATACTCAAGATTGCAACAGCACAGACATTTTGATGCAATAATTCAGAGCAAGAGGTGTCAGTTATCAGACACTGTTAAATAAACAAAATATTGCAAGAGTGCTAATGTTTAGTTAAAAAAAACCCCTCCTTTGTGTTTGTGTCCTTTATAAAGTTTATATCTCAGCTACCTGGCATTACATTTCATGACACACGTGGCCCGGCCCAACAAGGTCTCATTTATGTCAGATCTGGCCCTCATAACAAATGAGTTCGACACCTCTGGCCTAGATTTTGAGTCCAGCGGCACCTTAGAGATAAACCAGATTTCCTGGATGTGAACTTTCAAGAGTCAATGCTCCAAGAGAGGGAGCATTGACTCTCGAAACCTCATACCCCCCCCTGTAACGATTCCATGTTTTACTATGTGTGTGTGTGTGTTTAAAAGTTGGTTGGCATGGCTGTGTGGGACAATCTAGAATGCTGAAACAGGCAAGTTGTGTGATTGGTGAGTGACAGAGAGGGGGAGGGTTTTTTGGAATGGATGCTGTGTGGATGATTTGAATGTCTATCAGGAGTGACTGTTAGAGTTTAGACAGTTTATGATGACAGTTGAGAAAGACAGTTAGTGAGATGACTGTTGAGTAAAACAGTTAGTCAGAGGAGACTGTGCTGTGTAGAAGGAGTTAATAGGAGTTTGGTCCTGAGTTCTCTGTGTGAGAGGTTCCTGTGTGGAATATAAAAGTAAAGATCTCTGTGTGAGAAGTTCCTGTGTGAAATATAAGAGTAAAAGTCTCTGTGATAAAAGAGTTACAATTGAAAGCCGGGAGTCTAAGAAGAGTACAGTGAAAAGTGTTATAAGGTTGCTTTAACCTCCCTGTCAGTATAGGAGAAGCTTGTGAGAGACACCAAGCATTTGTTCAACTCCTTCCCAGTGCTGTTTAAATTGTTTACCCTCGTATTTATGTTTTCTTTAAATAAATCCTATTTACTTCAAGTATACCAGCTAAGTAAATAATCCTTCCTCAGACCACATAGTTCCTCGAAAGGCCTAGACCCCGCGCTACAATACCAACCCCAGAAGCAAAGAGAAGAATTGGAATTTATTAAAATTCCTGGTGGCAGCTAGTTTACCCTGAGAGCAACCCATAAAGAACATTTTAAAGTCAAACTAGACTTCCCCAGATAAGAGGTTGTCACACACTCCCTCAAGAATCTTGCTGGTCTCTAACGTACTACTGAACCCAAATCTATCTGTTCTCCTGCAGATCAACACCGCTATGCCTTGAAACAATCTAGTGTGTGAATGATTCAATATCTTCCATTAAGATTCAGGTGGTGTAGTGGTTAGGAGCGCAGACTCTAATCTGGGAGAACCGGGCTTGATTCCCCACTCCTCCACATGCAGCCAGCTGGGTGACCTCGGGTCCGTCCCAGTTCTCTCAGAGCTGTTCTCTCACGAACAGTTCTCAGAGCTCTCTCAGCCCCGCCTACCTCACAGGGTGTCTGGACGTCTGTTGTGGGGAAGGGAAGGGAAGGGAAGGAGATTGTAAGCCGCCTTAAGACTCCTTCGGCTAGTGAAGGACGGGGTACAAGTCCAACCTCTTCTTCTTCTTCTCTTCTTGGTCTGAAGCAGCAGAACAAAGCTTGAGTCTAGTTTCTGTGTGCATGCACCCACCCTTAAGAAGTATGCATGCATGAATGCTTAATGCACAAGAAAGCTTATACCCAGAATGAAACTTCGTTAGTCTTAGCCACAGGACCCAAACTTTGTTCTGTCATCTACTAAAGTATGCCAGTGGGATGCATCTAACCATCCACGGCTTTTGCCTGAGTGGGATATTCCTCATTTCCTCCTTAGTAACGTCATGTGGGGGAAATTGAGGGTCCGCAGTGGGGGCAGTTATCAGCAGAAATCAGCAGACCCTCTTCTGGCAACAGAAATGCTGTTCCACTGGAGGAACTGTGTGGTATAAATCCAATCTCCTCCTCCTCCTCCTCTTCTTCCTTTAAAAGGGTTAATACACTACCTGGAGTTTCCAGATCAGTCTCAAGGGCAAGCCCGCATAAAGTGAGTTGCAGTAATCAAGCCTGGAAGTGACCATTGCATGGGTCACTGTAGCCAAGTCCTAGAAGGAGAGGTAGGTGTCAATTGCCGGATCTGCTGAAGATAGAAGGCAGACCTGGCGACTGCGGCGACCTGGGCCTCCATAGAAAGCGAGGCATCCAGGATGACCCCCAGGCTCCTCACCTTCTGGGTTGGTGCAAGTGACCTTCTGCGGGACCTTGCACAGTTCTGTAAGACGGAGCTCTTCCGCCAGGCTTTCGAGTAGGAGCCGCCACTACCACCACCAACGAGTTTGGAAACAGCGGGGCATGGGAGCGACCCTGTGACAATTGACCTGCAGCACTATGGCATGTGGATACCACTGAGTTGAGATCTGACTGAATATCCTCTGGATACCATCAGAAATCGAAGACTATCATCTGCGACCATCTTGAATGCACTTTACTCTGTAATATTGGAATCGTGTTTTTACTTTGTTTTTATGTATTTGGCATGTGTGCCCTGATGTTAGCCACCCTGATCCCGCTTGCGGGGAGGGCGGCCTAGAAATTGAATGATAAATAAATAAAAATAAATAAAAGTGGCACAACATCCAGGGTGGGCAGCCTGATTTCCACCTCAACCCCCCCTCCCCGGACTCAGGTACAAGACCTCCATCTTCATTGGATTGCGTTTCAACCAGCTCTACTACAACCAACCAGCTACAGCTTCCAAAACTCCGGTCAGAGTTTCTGGGGCGGTGTCCGGGCAGCCGTCCAATAACAGATAGAGTTGGGGGTCATCCACATATTGGTGCCAGTCCAATCCAATCCCCCAGACCAACAGGGCAAGGGGGCGTATGTAGATGTTGAGCAACACTGGCGAGAGGATCGCCCCCTGCGGCACACGGCACAGATTTCATTCGCACATCCAAGTAAATGCGTTCAGGGTTTTTGCTTTAGATGATTTTGTCTTGATCCGTTTCAACAGGAAACCCTAAATCCCAGCAAGGATATCTATTACTCTGCAGGTACCACCAGGGAAGAGGTCCAGCACGGACGAGCTACCTTTCGGAATCTGATTGTCTCCAGCTCCTGTTTAAACTGTTACCTGATTTTCAAAGTCACTTCCCCTCCAGGTGAGACATTCCCAAGCAAAGTGTTTATCTTGAGGATGGGGGAGACATTGGGTCCTGTCGCTTTCTTGAAGCTAAGCAGGTTGGAGAAGAACGGAGCCTAAACGGAAGACCGTTGAGAGGCCTGTGGATGCTGTTCTTAGACTTTCCAAAAAATTGTGATATAAATGTAAAAGTAGATAAAACAACATTGAGCATTTATGTTAACCAATAATGTTGTTTATTATGGAGAAATTGTAAATACAGGTAGAGTTCCAAATTTCAATTGGCCGATATCGACAGATTCAACTACCTGTCCAAGAGTAATGTGTGAATACCAAAAATCATCATGTAAAAATCTAGCGTCAACAGTTTGCTCTCATAATCAGTGTTCCCTCTAAGATGAGTTACTGTGAGCTAGTTCACAGTTTTTTAGCCTCCGGCTCACACATTTTTGGTTTCGCTTAGAAAGGATGGCTCCAGAGCAAACTAATTTTTACAGTAGCCAAATCACTCGCTCACAACTTTAATGCCAGTAGCTCACAAAGTAGGATTTTTGCTCACAAGACCCCACAGCTTAGAGGGAGCACCGCTCATAATCTAGAAGTACTGGATATATCTGTTCTTTCTTTGTTTTTACTCTGATTCTCTCCAAAATCAACGGCCCTCAAAGCTGAAACTCCCATTCTTGAACGTCAGCACCTCCATTTTCAAAGGCGCAAAATGTCTGGATGATAACTTCTTCTTCTTCTTTATGATGATGATCATATAATACCCACTGTCTGCTCTTACTCCCTATATTATCCATTTGAATAATGCTGCATGAAAGGTTTAGGGAAAGCTACATCGTCGGTGCATGTAATAGTAACGAATTACAAACCGAATGATGTATATGAGTTCAACATGCAGTTGAAAAGAGAAGGACATGTTTTATTCTCTGTATCATCTACTTTGGATTTGGGATGCTCCTAGATAATACATTTATGAAGTATGTTTAGCAGGGCTATTTTTGGGCAGGAACACACAGGAACGGAGTTCTGGCTGGCTCCTGAGTTGGCCACGCCCAGCAGGAACTCATTAGCATAATAGGCCACACCCAATAGCAGAAACTCATTAGGATTGGCTACATTAGGGGTGTGTGGCCTAACATGCAAAGGAGTTCCTGCTACAAAAAAAAAAACCACTGAGTTTTGACAACAAACAAGGTAAACAGAATAAGAAGGGAAAGGTGGGTGTGGCTGGATGACCACACTTCTGGTAACATGGGGGTGTGGCCTAATGAGTGGTGCTGTCAGGGTGTGGCCTAATATGCTAATAAGTTTTGCTGTTGGGTGTGGCCTATTATGCTAATGAGTTCCTGCTGGGCTTTTTCTACAAAAAGAGCCCTGACATTGTTTAGCATGTATAACCATTGGTCGATTGGCATGTAGGTATTTCTTGTTGATTTGTTTTAAAAGCACATGCTGTGCAACTTCGTCATTGTTTCCACGTTTGTGAATACATACAGCCTGCCCTAGTTATTTTTACTCATATCCTTCCAAGCTGGAAATCCTCCATTGAGTTTTATATAAATGATCTATTAGATGGTGTAGCTGATTTCAGTGATGGATTTGGACATATGAAGTGTAAGAATATGTTTTTTTAAAAATACTTTCAGTACATTTTTATTAAATTTGTGATATAAGGTCTTAATTTAGGTATTCAGTTATTTAGTAAGAGCCAGTTTGGTGTAGTGGTTAAGAGCGGTGAACTCTAATCTGAGAGAACCGGGTTTGATTCCCCACTCCTTCACATGCAGCCAGCTGGGTGACCTTGGGTCAGTCACAGTTCTCTCAGAGTTGTGCCCTCAAGAGCAGTCCTCAAAAGAGCTCTCTCAGCCCTACCTCCCTCACAAGGTGTCTGTTGTGGAGAGAGGAAGGGAAGGAGATTGTAAACCACTCTGAAACTCCTTTAGGTAGTGAAGGGTGGGGTATAAATCCAATCCAATCCAATCTCTCCTCCTCCTCCTAATCTGGGAGAACCGGGTTTGATTCCCCACTCCTCCACTTGCACCTGGCTGAATGACCTTGGCAAGCCATAATTCTGGCACAGCTGTTCTTGAAAAAGAGCCATTTCTGTCAGAGCTCTCTCAGCCACACCTAGGAGGGAAAGGAGTTTGATGGGTATCAATCCCATCTCTTCTTCTTCTTCTTCTTCTTCTTCTTCTTCTTCTTCTTCTTCTTCTTCTTTCTCCTCCTCCTCTTCTTCCTCTTCCTCTTTGGTGGTTTCAAAGGAAAACTCTTCTTGTAACTCCTTTCCCAACCTTCACCCTGCCACCCCAGTCCAATTTGAAGGAAATCCTCAAGTACTGTATTCTTCACCTAAGAGAAAACGACCCTGTAGAAACCAGAAGCAAGAAGGCATTTGGCAACTTGGGAAACCAAGTTGCATGACTGAGTAGCTACAAGTCCCATATGAATGATAAATAATGTGCCATTAGATGCCATGTTCAGTCGGGGCCATCTCTGTCTAAGTCATATAGTGATTTGGTGAGGACAGTGTATGGCCGCCACCCAACCTTTCTGCCATTCTATGATAATTCCCCCAAGGGTGAATCCTTTTGTATTCATACATAAATCTTCCTGTTCATATCTTAAACAGTAAATCTGCATTTAAATGAAAATGCAGGTTATAGAGCTAGACTCTACCATCCCTTGTCAAGGCTGTATTCCAGTGAGCTCAGCATTTTTCTCCTATACCGGCATACGTCTAGAATCAGGGCTGAGTGAAGATAAACAGAGCATCGTGTGGAAAGGTGCAAGAGAGGGCAGGCTCTTTGCTTTGCTTTTTTTGACAAATGGACACCCCCACCCCCCATGCACACATGCACACATTGTTGGGTTCATGCTGTGCTCGTGGGCTTCTTGGAAAGATCTGTTTGGACATCGTTGCAAATATAATAGCTTAGCTACGTAGTTTGACCCAGCCAGGCTCTTCCTTTATTTTTAATAAGCAATCCCGGAATCGTGATGCTTGCCTGTAATCTCGATTGTGGTTTCAGCTCTCCATCAGGAGCCGTTTGGAACCACAGTTGCAGTCCCGAACAGTTTCTTTGCTTGTGGCAATCCGTTTTAGCTTTGAAACATGTGCTCTTTGTTACTTCAGTTGCTTTATCGTGTATTTATTTTATTTTTCTCAGGTGCCATATTATCGGCCACATCCAGCTCTTTTACCGTCCGCCCTGTCGCAGTGACGGAAGAATCTGCCATAATTTTTACTGCTGCATTCGGCTCTGCGGCTTCAGCAGTGGTTTTGGGATGTGTGGTTCTCTGCTGGTTTAAGAAAAGGAAAAGGAACGGTAAGTGGCAATATCTGAATGAAACCTGGAGCCAGGCAGCATGCCTTCAGAAGGGCTGGGATTTTCACGGCTCGCTATAGGCCATAACAGTTTGAAATCCTCAGGTCCAGCAATGACCGTAGTAGTGTTTCTTGCAATGGTATTGTATGCCTAGTCTGCAGAAACCTACCATTTCATCCCCAATGGCTCCGATGTAAAGGTTAATGGGATGGATGACTACCTGAAAGCCAAATAGTCGGTCACAACGGATGTGGCGTTAGAGGCAGTGAAAAGCAATCTGAATACTCTCTTCTATCGGACCAGGAGGACATATTGTTTGATGCCTATATAAATATTATCCTATCCATCTTGACGTGGTTATGTGCCTCATGTCTCATGTATTGTGCTAGGACTCCAGAGAAGCCTTGTTATAAATGTAGACTTTATCCCCTAAATTTAGGGATTGTCCCAAATGCAAATCTTCCAGCTGTATATATTTATCAACTTATCACTCCAAATTTGCGCAGAGCCATCTCCTTGGCCAGATTTAATGTCCTTCCTTCTGCTCTTCTCTCTGGCAGATTCCAGGGGATCCCCTACTCGAGCAGGGGCTGTCCTTGTAAGAAGGACTGTATTGAAACTGTCCCCCGTGTTCTCCTTCAATGTCCCTTTTATCTGGTGCCCCGCCAGGATCTCCTGTATCCTATATTAGCTCAATTCTCAGAGATTCCTGACGATTTTAAGGTTCTGTTTTTGCTTGATAATCAAGATACGGAAATAACTGAAACAGTAGCAAGGTTTCTTCTTAGTGCTATGGCTATACGTTCTGATAAGTAACCATTAGGTTTTTCTGCTTTCATGCTGTTTTTCTGCGCCGTAGCTCCAATTTTACCCTATATGGATTTGTATTTTCCGATCTATATTTAATCTGATCTCCTATTGTATGTGTATACGTATGCCAATAAAGGCTTGTCAAATGTTAAAATGTAGACTTTAAGGATTCTCCTTCCAACTCAGTTACAAGTCTACAGTATCTAATGAACGTGAGATTTTTTGATATTTGTGGAGACATTTGTACACAGTGATTGTCTGATGTTTATTGTGTTCTTCAGAAGCTTTTAGCTTGGCAGTACGTCCATCAAGAAAAGTGGTACCCAAAACACTTGTAAGAACATAAGAAAAGCCATGTTGGATCAGGCCAGTGGCCCCTCCAGTCTAACACAGTGTGTCACACAGTGGCCAAAATCCAGGTGCCATCAGGAGGTCCATTAGCAGGACCAGAACTCCAGAAGCCCTCCCACTGTTGTCCCCCCCCCCGAGCACCAAGAAGACAGAGCATCACTGCCCCAAACATAGTGCTCCATCTATACGTTGTGGCTAATAGCCAGTTATGGAAAAAGGCCGAATAGTTCATTTGGAGGGTGGTCTATGGCTTTGTACCTGTCCGAGGTCCCATGCCTCCTGAAACCTCACCCTCTCCAGGCTCCATCCCTCACATCTCCAGGAATTTCCCACCTGGAGTTGGCAACCCAATCTCCTTCCCAGCCAATCATCAACCTACCTTTATTTCCCTTTCACTTTTCAGCTTTCCACGCCCCACACACCTGCAGCCTCTCCAGTGCTCTGAAGCCCTGACTGCTATGTAACATTGGCTGTCATATGGGGGCCACCTCAGCAGCATATAAGGATACAGAGCCCACCATTTTCTCCAGGGGAACTGATCTCTGCCGTATGGAAAGCAGTTGTAATTCTGAGTGATCTCCAGCCCTCACCTGGAGTTGGACACGTTTTACCTCAGAACAGCAAACTGTTTAGAATGTTAGAGGCAAAAGCCAATCAAGTCGCATATGCAAACGACCTCTGTGTTCCGAGGCAGAGGCCAATGAGGCTGCATATGCAAAAAACCTCTGTGTTCTGACTGGCTATGGGGGGGAGAGGAACAGCAAACTGTTTAGAATGTTGGAGGCAGGACTCAGGCAAAGCAGCCAGTGGATAGGGAGACCCTCTGAATGTTAGATCAGACAGCGAACTGATTTTGGAGCGTGTGGAATGTTCTAGAGAAGTGCCACCACCATTTGGCTTTTATTTAGAAGGGAGATTATATCCTTTGACCAACTGAATATAGGTTACACTGTATGATTAATGGTTTAGTTTAATGATTGTACTGTACGATTTAGTTTAATGGTTTATCTGCCATATCGGTAAAGGGATTTATGAACAGTAGAGCAATTTTTTATGGTTTAGTGTGCTCTGCTTATTAATTGAATGATTAAAATTTATTTTAGTCTTGTTTTTTCATTTGTGTATGTGTTTGTGTGTGTGTGTGTGTATACACACAGACACACACACACACATATATATTGAGGCCTGTCTACTTAATCCTTTTGGTGACCTGTTCTGTTTTTTGGGATCGACTCGAGACGCCCCCTCCCTTTTGTTTTGGGACCTCTTTACTGAGTTTATTCCAGCTTCTGGTGCAGGCTAGTTGAATTACCAGACTTATATTCTGCTTTTCAATTGGAGTTCAAACTTCCCATGCTAAATTAAATTTAATTTTGAATGTCTGTCTTAAAACATTGGACCTGAAGAATGAAACTTGAATGGAAGGTTGATCAAATGTTTAAAAAGTAAACATTCCCATCTTCAGAAGATTATTATTTGTCAAAAATCAATGCACTGGAATGACAGTTAGTTTAGAAATTAAATTGAGATTGAAATTTCGGTGAAAATCAGATGTGAAAATCATAAAAGCTTGAGGCTGTTCTAATGAAGTCATTCTTAATGTTTTGTTGTAGGAAAAAACCTAAACAAGCGAACTTTGAAGAAGCTGTCTCAGATCCAGATGAATCATCCAACGTCTCGCACCAACTCACGCTGCTTTGGGGGAGAGAATAAACACGGCAGAGCTGCTAAGAGAGAAGGTGAGCCTGTGGGATGCGGACTCTAATCTGGAAGAACCAGGTTTGACTCCCCACTCCTCCACATGCAGCTGCTGGTGTGTCCTTGGGTCAGTTACAAGTTCTCTCAGAGCTGTTCTCTCTCAAGAGCAGTTCTCAAAAGAGCTCTCTGAGCCCCACCTGCCTCACAGGGTGTCTGTTGTGGGGTGGGGAGGGGAAGGGAAAGGAGATTGTAAGCCACTCTGAGACTTCTTTGGGTAGTGAAGGACGGGGTATAAATCCAATCTCTTCTCTTCTTCTTCTTCAGAAAGGGCAAAGCTCAGTCTCCCCAACAGCGGCACCCCAATAAAGAATCCCGGGACGTTTCCCCGATCCCACAACTTGTTGCTTTGAGAGAGCTCCCTTTGTATCCCGTCTCCTGATTTTAATTAATATTTATCACCGAAAAGCAGAAGGCGCGAGAAGAGGAAATGCTACAGTTTATGTGTTTTGATATTTGCCAGACTTATTTCAAAATACCGCATTCAGCTGTACGCCTTAGGACACGTATCTGCTATAAATTCATTTTTTATCTAATTTGTCTGAGATCTAAGCTTCCTGTGGAGGTCCGAGATCAAAGGATCGGATTCTGTCTGATGTCGGCTCTGACACGTAATGTGTGCTGACTTAGTTCTGTCTATAAAATCGCAGTGGGAGGTTGTCATCCTCCCTTGGTACCTTTACATAGTGAACTTTCATTTTGGCTGGCGAGGATGACAGGTACCACGCTGATTGGAGGCATCGGGTAAATAATTGATGGGCAGACTATATATATTTTTTTCCTCTTCCCTGCGAGAAAGGAAATCCAGTCCTTTAGACTTTTTTTCCCGCCATTGTCGTAAGATCATTTCTTAAATCCTCCATTGAAGCAGGGATAATACCCATCTTAAGCAAAGATAACGATGCGTGACACAAAGTGTCTAATGTCTGAGTTCCATCCGATTTAAAGCAATGTTGGTTTTGGAAACTGAGAGAGGCCTTCAAAGGTATCGTCGTTTTTGTTTTCTTTCCCCCCACTAATTTCCATTTCCTGTGAGCAAATCCCAGATTTTTTAAAATCCATTTTTAATTTTTGGTATTTTTGTTTTGGTTGAGTGCTTTGAGAAAGCATCACCTGGCTTGGAACTTGGTAGACCATCCACAAATTGACAGATTGGATGTGTTTTGATTTAGTTGTGCAAAGAAGTAATCTTAACTGATCATGTTCTCAATCTGTCTGTCTGTCTGCCTGAGAGCCAGTTCGGTGTAGTGGTTAGGAGCGCAGACTCTAATCTGGGAGAACCGGGTTTGATTCCCCACTCCTCCATATGCAGCTGCTGGTGTGACGTTGGGACAGTCACAAGTTCTTTCAGAGCTGTTCTTTCATGAGCAGTTCTTGAAAGAGCACTCTCAGGCTCACCTACTTCACAGGGTGTCTGTTGTGGGGAGGGGAAGGGAAAGGAGACTGTAAGCTGCTCTGAGACTCCTTCGGGTAGAAGAAGAAGAGAAGAGATTGGATTTATACCCCGCCCTTCACTACCCAAAGGAGTCTCAGAGCGGCTTACAAACTCCTTTCCCTTCCCCTCCCCACAACAGACACCCTGTGAGGTAGGTGGGGCTGAGAGAGCTCTTGACGGAAACTGCTCTTTTTCAAGAACAGCTCTTATGATGAAGAAGAAGAAGAAGAAGAAGAAGAAGAAGAAGAAGAAGAAGAAGAAGAAGAAGAAGAGATTGGATTTATAACCCACCCTTCACTTGGAGTCTCAGAGCGGCTTACAAACTCCTTTCCCTTCCCCTCCCCACAACAGACACCCTGTGAGGTGGGTGGGGCTGAGAGAACTCTGACACAAACTGCTCTTTTTTAAGGACAGCTGTGCCAGAGCTTGTGACTGACCCAAGGTCACATCAGCAGGTGCAGGTGAAGGAATGGGGAATCAAACCCAGTTCTCCCAGATTAGAGTCCGCACACTTAACCACTACACCAAACTTGCTCTCCTATCAGAACTACGGCTTGTCCAAGGTCATCCAGCCAGGTGCAAGTGGAGGAGTGGGGAATCAAACCCGGCTCTCCCGGGTTAGAGTCCGCGCAGGTAACCACTACACCAAATGGCGGGGGATAAATCCAATCTCCTCCTCCTCCTCCTCTTCTTCTTCTGTCCATCCATCCATTCACAATACACCACCCCCTTCTTTCTGATCCTGGAACACATGAACATATGAAGCTGCCTTATACTGAATCAGACCACTGGTCCAATAAGGTCAGTCTGGCCTACTCAGACTGGCAATGTCTCTCCAGGGTTTTGGGTGGAGGCCATTCCTATCACCTGCCACCAGGTCTGTTTTACTGGAGATCCTGGGGACTGAACCTGGGACCTTCTGCATGGCAAGCAGATGTTCTACCACTAAGCCATTGCCCCCTCCCTAAATAAACCCGCCTTTTCCTGTGTTAGACCCTCGGTCTACCTCATCCTTTCAACGGGAGATGCTGAGGATTGAACCTGGGACCTTTCGGATCCCGAGCAAATGCTCTGCCACTGAGGCACGGCCCTTCCCCGAACAGACAAGGCCAACAGAAAAATCACCTCAGCGCACGGTGAGAGATGTAGCTCCCTTTCTTCTCCTCGCATTATTATGCCACAGGCTACATTTCCCTTCATGGAATGACACAGCAGTCTTTGAGAACATCAAAAATATGTGAACTGCAACTTATGTCAGATAATTGTGATTTCTCTGTCAGATATGAAAATACACGAACGGGCTGAAAACACAGCAGAGCCATTAAAGCAGCTGTGCCGACAAACTCTTAGCGAGGCATCAGCAAGGGGAGTGACCCGCGTCAAGAGTGGCCGTCGTCCCCGTGGTGGGAAATCAGCAGGGAGTTCTCTGGAGCTTCATCAACTGAGCATCAAGGACTTGAGTGAGTGGAAGGACACCAACCAACGTATCTTTGGCGATGCCCAACAGAAGGAAATGAAGGAAAGGACAGATGAGGGACACAAAAGACACACAAAGAAGGCTGCCCCAAGGCCGGGAAGAGGTGTGAGGGGGAAACAAGAAGCGATAGTGGCATGAAAATCAAATATTTCCAGTGTGGTGTAGTAGTCAGAGTGTCAGAGTAGCATATGGGTTGACCAGCAGTGTAAGTCTAAACAGAGTTACAAGTCCATTGAAGTTAGTGAATTCGCGCTTCCCAGGTCAAATCCTTCTCCATCATAAAGCTCACATGGATACATGAAGGTATCTTATTCAGAATCAGACCCTTGGCTCATCAAGATGGGTAGCCGTGGCCCCGTTCACACGGAGGATTTGCCGCGGGAGAGCGACGAGTGCAAGGCGGATTATCCGGGCGTGATCACACCGCAACATCTGGGAAGTGGAGCGCACCCGTGGCAAACCCGTGGCGTACCGCCGAAAATGCGGGATTAAAAACTACCTGCTCGGAGGTACTAGCGACCGGTTTGCCACGGTCTGCCTCTGGAGTCCCTTGGTGTGATCGTGCCAGCCGCGGCTTTTCCCTCCGGCCCCTTGTTGAGGCGCAGAGGGAAGGAACCGTAGCATGCCGCCGACCCGTGGGATCGTGTTATGGCGGCTCTATTTGCGGCGGTGCAAAAAGCCCCGCGTCCCCCTAGCGTTATCCGGCCGTTTGACCGAGGCCCGTGTTTGTCTGTCTGTAACAGCAGAAAAGAACAAGACTCCAGTAGCACCTTAAGGAAAGACAAAATTTGTGGCAGGGGATGAGCTTTTGTGAGCCACTGCTCACTTCTTCAGATAGCTGAAGAAGTGAGCCGTGACTCACAAAAGCTCATCCCCTGCCACAAATTTTGTCAGTCTTCAAGGTGCTCCCGGACTCTTGTTCTTTTCTATTGGCCCATCAAGGTCAATATTGTCTACTCAAGACAGTCAGCAGTTCTCCCGGGTCTCAGGTGGAAGTCTTACACATCACCTACTACCTGGTTCTTTCAGCTGGAGATGTTGGGAATTGAACCTGGGACCTTCTGCATGCCAGGCAGATGCTCTACCACTGAGTCCATCTCCACAGCCCACACCCAGCTTACGGGGTGACCTTGGGCCTGTCATTGTCTTTTAACCAAATCTACCTCTCAGGGCTGTTGTGAGGATGGCGGAGAAGGGAGAACCACGTAGGGTACCCTGAGATCCTTGGAATGAGGGCAGGTGAGCCAGGCGGAAATTTTAAGCAATGAATGAGACAGCCAGCCTAACAGTTGAAACCAAGCTGATAAGCAAAGCACATAGGCCTGCTTGTTTCCTGCCCCCAACCTAGGGTTGCCATCCCCCTGATGGGGGCTGGGGTTCCCCCGATTTTGGGGCTCCCAATCTGCCACTGGACAGCTGGCCACCAGGGGGAGCCCCACCTCCAAAGAGCCCCAGGTGATGTTATCACGGCAGGCACGTTGACCATAGAGTTTTTGGCCAAATGCTAGAGCGTCCCCTGCACGATGTGCCCAGTGTGATGACATCACATCCGGGTGATGTCATCGCATTGTGCGCACTTTGCGGATGTGCCAGAACATCCC
>NW_015173731.1:243908-278954 GCF_001447785.1 Gekko japonicus
AACCCTGCTTCAACCCCACATAGCTGTAAAGGTTGCTATACTCTTGGTCTGAGGACATGCTTGTCCAAAGGGGGATGTGTTCTTTAACCATTCACACTCCTATTATCAGCAAATGCCTACTTTGCTTTTTCTTTAAGCACACATTAAGTGTAACACACTAGACAAATCACCGCTGTTGTGTTTTTTTTGCTTGCTTGCTTATTTCATCCCCAAAGAAATTAAGGATGAGCTTAAGCATATGTGCTCAATTACGGATTTGTGCTAAATGAATGAGAGTTTTCCATGGCCAGGGAGGAGAAGGCGGCAAAGGCATAAATAGTTGTCTTCCCCCCCCCCTTGAGTCTTTGATTTATTTAATATCTCAAGGCTTGAGCATGAGAGAAGCGTTACATGTGCAACAGAAACCAACATCTCTGGGGCATGCTTCCTGCCCTCACCGCCCCCCCATCCCCCGGGGCACACTGTCTACCAGTTCTCAGAGTTTGGACTATTGCGGCTGAGTTCCCGCCAGCAACCACTGCTGATGTGGCTCAAAGGTGGACCAGCACCAAATTCTGATAGGACCGTCTCCTCCGATATGAACCTGCCTGCTCACTCAGGTCATCCTCAGACGCCCAGCTTTGGTTGCCCCCGCCATCTGAGGCTCGATGTGTGGCGAGCCAAGAAAGGGCCTTCTGAATGGTGGCACCAAAACTTGGAACAACCTATCCAGGGAGATCCGGCTGTCTCTGTCTATCGGTGTCTTCCACCAGCGGGCGAAGACCTTTTTTGTTTTGTTTGGTATGCCCCCAATAACCATTATTTGGCCCCCTCCCTGGATCGAGAGGGTGCAGAAGAGAGCGACGAGGATGATCAGGGGTCTGGAGGGTGAGCCCTACAAGGTAAGGCTAAGGGCCTTGGGAATGTTTAGTTTGGAGAAGAAGAGATCGAGGGCGGACACGATGGCTCTCTTTAAATATTTGAGAGGCTGCCATTTGGAGGAGGGCAGGGAGCTGTTCCAGTTGGCAGCAGAGGAGAGGACGCGAAGCAACGGGTTTAAATCACACACAGAAAGGTATCGGCTGGATATTAGGAAACACTTTTTCACGGTCAGAGTGGTTCAAAGGTGGAATCGGCTGCCTAGGGAGGTGGTGAGCTCCCCTTCACTGAGAGCTTTCAAGAGGAGGCTGGACGAATATTTGTGAGAGATGCTTTAGGCTGGTCCTGCATTGGGCAGGGGGCTGGACGAGATGGTCTGTATGGCCCCTTCCAACTCTGTGATTCTATGATTCTATGATCTGGTATTGTTTGTATATGTATTTTATCGAATTATTTTAAAACCTTAAATGTTGTTTTTAATTGTTGAAATGGGTTTTTTTTATGTGCACCTCCTCGGAGACCCAGATTGGGTGGAAAGACGCATTAAAATGTTTTAAATAAATAACTATATTGATAAAGGAGATCTGTCGAGATATATATATATATATATTGCAGGGAATGCTGATCACTGTGGCAAATATTACACCTAGATAAGCTCTTAACAGGGTGGGCTCAAAACAGGATTCCAGATCTAAAAGTTCCAGGATACATTCAGTAAATACATGTCTTTGTATATTCTTTGTATTCTGCATTCTTTATACACATTCTGTATATTACATACAATGTATATATGTTATATATATACTACATATGATGTACATCCTTTATATTCTGCATTCTATGGATACATTCTTTATATAGAGGGTGGTATGGAGTTGTTTTCTGTTGCCCCAGGAGGTCGGACCAGAACAAATGGGTTGAAATTAAATCAAAAGAGTTTTCAGCTAAACATTAGGAAGAACTTCATGACAGTTCCTCAGTGGAACAGGCTTCCTCGGGAGGTGGCGGGCTCTCCTTCTTTGGAGGTTTTCAGACAGAGGCTAGATGGCCAACTGTCAGCAGTGCTGATTCTGTGAAATGCTGATCGCCACTTCAGGGTCAGGAAGCAATTTTTCTCTAGTCCATTTTGCCCGGGGATCCTGGAGGATTTTTGTTATCTTCTGGGCATGGAACAGGGGTCACTGGGGATGGGGGGGAGGTATTTGTGGATTTCCTGCATTGCACGGGAGTTGGACTAGATGACCCTGGAGAACCCTTCCACCTCTGTGATTCTATGATTCAATATTCTGCTGGTTGATAAGGTTGATTCCTTAGGCCTGCCTTTTAAAGTGACCCTAAGTCCATATGCACTCACGAGGACGTACTTCTGTAAAGGTGTGGGAGGTATCCCACCTTAGGCTGGAGGAACTCAAATTAGTCTTTTTCCAGCGGAAGAGCCACTTGAATTGAAGAAATCCTCACTAGGCGGCGGCGGCAATGGCGATGGAGCAGTTCCTGGCAACCCAGTGGAGACCCAGTGGAGCGACGTTGGAGGCGGAGCCCGGAGAGGCGGAGGCTGGGGAGCGTGGTGACGTGCGGCACGGCGTGGTGGAGCCACCAAGGACATTAGCCGGAGCCGCAGCCGACACAGAGCTACGCGCCAGAACAAGGCCTGCCGGAGGAAGCTACCCAGAAAAAGACCGGCTCTAGAAAGGGCACCAGAAGGATGCCGATACCCGAAGCCGCTAGAGGAAGCCAGAAAAACAACAAGCCCTGGGTGCTGGTAGACAGACACCACCCATCAACAATGTGGCCCTAGTTAGGGAATTTGGAATATGTATGTAAAACCGCTCAGAGACCTGCCAAAATAGGTTAGAGCGGTATATAAATTGAATGTATAAATAAATAAATAAATAAATAAAAAACCTCCAGTCTTTGCTGAATGGAATGGTAGGATCCAGGCCAAACAAAGGACCAGCCTTTGCGAACCAGGATTTGTATTTGTCTAATAACGTCTCTCTTTTTCTATTCGAGCCCCGTGATGTACAGCTCCATACATTTTCCCCACCCGGGTTTATTTCAGTGCAGGAGAGTATTAACCCCCGGAGTAAGAAGACGTAGACCGTGCCACGTGAGCAGTCGTCCTGATGTATTACTTACTACCTGTGGCACAACACGACTACGATAAGCAGTGTGGCCAATTTACATTGGTTTGTGGACATGACTTTTAGTTTTGTTGTTTCTAGTAAAATGAATCCTGGGATGAAGATCTGATAGCTTCGAGATCTTTTACTTATTGCATCTGTGGAAAAAACATAATTTAAGGGCTGAGTTGCCAGGGGCCATACTAGAACCTTCTCTCTCTCTCTTTCTCTCTCCTTCGCTTTTTTTAAAAAAGTAAATGAGTGGGAAAGAAAAACTTCAAGGAGTGTGTGGGGGGGTCGCTGTTGGTTTGGATCCGAGGGGAGCCCGTTTTGAACTGAGTTCAAAGTAAAGCAAAAGAAAAGAAATAAAGTAGGAAGGAGATCCATTGATATTGTCCTGTAGATTATTAGTTGAGCATTACAGATATTATGCTGGAAGAATTCACATCAAGCATATTTCTGTTTCTGTTTGAAATATCGTAGAGAGTTACTCTTGTGTTTTTTTTGGGGGGGGGGCTATTCTTTTAACTTGTGTTTATTGTTTTCCACAGGGACACAGATTAAAATATAGTTATAAAAAGAGCAACGCTAATTAGTCAACTGTGGCGGCAGTTTTTTAAATCTCCTGCAGTGGCCATTGAAGAGGACTTTTCGGCACGTAAAAGAAAAGAAAGGTGACTGAAAAGTCTATGGGAACCCAGAAAGCCTAAGTCAGAATATTTCAGAACTTCAAAGTTGGATACCCAAAGACTGTGTGGGAGAAAATCATGAGAAACACATTAAACAAAATATATGTATTTATTACAAAGTCCACTAAAACGCTACTTTAAAAACATAGGCACATCCTGCCCTTGAAGTGGCAAATATTTGAACTAAGTCCTGAATCTGTATAGCTGTCAGTTAATGGCTGATACATATATGCACACTTGGAGGGTTTTAATAGCCATGGTCAGAAGGAGTTATTGAATCTGCATTCCCTGGAAGTGTGTGCCGAAAACTTTAAGAAAACTTTTTATACAACCTAATTCTTTTGCCAGGCAGAATATTCAGAATGCCTTATGATCAACCTGCCTTGGTACTAACACATGTTTATAAGTCATCGAAGGCCTCGGAGGCTGAAACACATTTGGTCCTGTTTTAATGTGGTTCAAGGTTATCAGCCTAGAGATATTGAATTCTTGGTCCTCTTTTATTGGTTCACGGCTCTTAACCTAGAGATATTGAATTGTATCATGCTATTCAGGACTTCTTAGTTGAAATATTTGCCACTTCAAGGCCGGAATGTGCCTATGTTTTTAAAGTAGAGTTTTAGTGCACTTTGTAATAATACATATAAGAACATAAGAACATAAGAGATGCCAATGTTGGATCAGGCCAAAGGCCCATCCAGTCCAACACTCTGTATCCCACAGTGGCCAGAAATACCAGTGCCATCAGGAGGTCCACCAGTGGGGCCAGGACATTAGAAGCCCTCCCACTGTTGACCCCCCCCCAAGCACCAAGATGACAGAGCATCACTTGCCCCAGAGTCCCTATCTATACCTTGTGGCTAATAGCCACTGATGGACCTCTGCTCCATATGCTTATCTAATTCCCTTTTGAAGCCGTCCATGCTTGTAGCTGCCACCACTTCCTGTGGCAGTGAATTCCAAGTGTTAATCACTCTTTGGGTGAAGAAGTACTTCCTTTTATCCGTTCTAACCCGACCGCTCAGCAATTTCATGGAGTGCCCACGGGTTCTTGTATTGTGAGAAAGGGAGAAAAGTACCTCTTTCTCTACCTGCTCTTTCCCATGCATAATCTTATAAACCTCAATCATGTCACCCCTCAGTCGTCGTTTCTCCAAGCTAAAGAGCCCTAAGCGCCTTAACCGTTCCTCATAGGGAAAGTGTTCCAACCCTTTTATCATTCGAGTTGCTCTTTTCTGCACTTTTTCCAAAGCTATAATATCCTTTTTAAGGTGTGGTGACCAGAATTGCACACAGTATTCCAGATGAGGTCGCACCATTGATTTATATAGCGGCATTATGATATTGGCTGATCTGTTTACAATACCCTTCCTAATAATCCCCAGCATAGCATTGGCCTTCTTTATTGCAGTCACACACTGTCTCGACATTTTCAGTGAGTTATCTACTACAACTCCAAGATCTCTCTCTTGATCTGTCTCTGCCAGTTCAGACCCCATCAACGTGTATTTATAGTTAGGATTTTTGGCTCCAATGTGCATCACCTTGCACTTGGCCACATTGAACCCCATTTGCCATGTTGACGCCCACTCGCCCAACTTTGACAGATCCCTTTGGAGTGCCTCACAATCCTCACTGGTTTTCACCACCCTGAACAACTTCGTATCATCCGCAAATTTAGCCACTTCACTGCTTACTCCCAACTCCAAATCATTAATGAACAAGTTAAAAAGCAGTGGACCAAGTACTGATCCCTGTGGTACCCCACTGCTTACACCCCTCCACTGGGAGAACTGCCCATTTATACTCACTCTCTGTTTTCTATTAATTAGCCAGTTTTTGATCCATAAAAGGACTTGTCCTTTTATCCCATGATTTTTGAGCTTGCTTAGGAGCCTTTGATGAGGAACTTTATCAAAAGCTTTCTGGAAGTCAAGGTAAACAATATCTATTGGATCCCCCTTGTCCACATGTTTGTTCACCCCCTCAAAGAACATTAACAGGTTAGTGAGACAAGATCTTCCCTTACAGAACCCATGTTGAGTCTGCCTCAATAGGTTTTGTTCATCTATGTGCCTACTAATTCTTTCCTTAATAATGGTTTCCACCAATTTACCCGGTATCGACGTCAGACTGACTGGCCTGTAATTTCCCGGATCTCCTCTGGAACCCTTTTTAAAGATGGGAGTGACATTAGCTACCTTCCAGTCCTCAGGAATGGAGGCTGATTTTAAGGAGAGATTACATATTTTTGTCAGGAGATCCACAAGTTCACAATTGAGTTCTTTCAGAACTCTTGGATGTATGCCATCTGGGCCTGGTGATTTATCAGTTTTTAAGTTGTTTATCAGTTTTAGGACCTCCTCTCTCGTCACCTCAATCTGACTCAGGTCTTTCAACACCCCTCCCGAACTCAGCGGCTCTGGAGTGGGCAAGCACCTCTCATCTTCCACAGTGAAGACGGAGGCAAAAAATGCATTTAGCTTCTCAGCCATTTCCCTATCATCCTTCAGTACTCCTTTTACCCCTTGGTCATCCAAGGGCCCCACTGCCTCCCTGGCTGGTTTCCTGTTTCTAATGTATTTGAAGAAAGTTTTATTGTTGGTCTTTACATTTTTTGCTATATGCTCCTCATATTCCCTTTTTGCATGCCTGACCACAGACTTGCATTTTATTTGCCATAGCCTGTGTTCTGTTTTATCAGCCTCACTGTGACTAGCTTTCCACCGCTTAAAGGAATCCTTTTTACCTTTTACAGCTTCCATTACTTTGTTTGTTAACCATGTAGGCTTTTTCTTATACCTGTTTGTGCCTTTCCTAACCTGCGGAATATATTTTATTTGAGCTTCTAGAATTGTAGTTTTAAACAGTTTCCAAGCTTCCCCAATGGTTTTGACCCTTTCTACTTTTCCCTTCAGTTTCCTCCCCACATGTCCCCTCATATCAGAAAAATTACCCCTTTTAAAGTTAAAAGTGGTTGTGTGAGTCTTTTTGGCCAATTCCCTATTTGTACAAATGTTGAACTCAACAACATTATGATCACTGTTCCCAAGCGGTGCAATCACTTTTACATCTCTCACCAGGTCTTGAGTGTTACTTAGGACCAAATCAAGGATCGCCTCTCCCCTGGTAGGTTCCATGACCATCTGCTCCATAGCACAGTCATTTAGAGTGTCTAGAAACTCAATCTCTTTCTCTCGACTAGAACACATATTGACCCAATCAATGTGTGGGTAGTTAAAATCACCTATTACGACACAGTGTTTTTGTCTAGCTGCTATCTTTAATTCATTCATCATTTTATAATCCTCCTCTATCTTTTGATCCGGTGGGCGATAACAAACTCCCAGTGTTAAGTTTCCTTTTGGCCCCCCTATTTCAACCCACAGAACTTCAAGAAGCGAATCCAATTCTCTTAGCCTCTCGATCTTTCTGGACTTTATACCCTCTCTGACATACAGAGCCACCCCACCTCCAACCCTTCCCCCCCTATCCTTCCGATATAATATATAACCGGGAATCACCGTATCCCACTGATTTTCCTCATCCCACCAAGTTTCTGAAATACCCACAATGTCTATTTTTCCCTCTGACACCAAGCACTCCAACTCCCCGATTTTACCTCGGACACTTCGAGCATTTGTATAGAAACAGCTGTAATTTCCCATACTGGTTAAGCCTGTCACCTTCCTCTTGCAATCTCGAGACCTTGTCAGGCAGTCCATGTCACTAGCCATGGTCTCAGTGGACAATTTCAGTCCACCTCCCTGTAGAAAAGCAACAGGTACCCCCTCATCTCTCTGAGATGAGCCAACCCGAACCAGAGACTTTTCATCTCCTGTCGGCTTTCCCCCAATATTCAGTTTAAAAACTGCTCTGCCACCTTTTTGATTTTAAGCGCCAGCAGCCTGGTTCCTTCTCGGGACAAGTGGAGACCGTCTCGCCTGTACAGCTCCCTCTTGTTCCAAAAAGAATCCCAGTGCCTAACAAACCTGAACCCTTCCCCTCTACACCATCGTCTCATCCACGCATTGAGACTCCTGATCTGTGCCTGTCTCTTCGGCCCTGCGCGTGGAACAGGTAGCACTTCTGAGAAGGCTACCTTAAGGCTTTTACTTAATTTATTTCTCATAATCTTCTCTCGCCCAACCTTTGGGCACCCAACTTTGTTGTTTCTTTATGTTGGGTTCCCCCCCCCCTTCTGTTTCAGTTTGCTGTATCTCAGAACTACAACCAATTATTATTATCGGAGGTACAGGGAAGGCATTTTGCACAGAATCCATCTGTAACGTTTTATGTGGCTGTGTACTATACATGTGACTGCTGTCACATGCCAAATCCATTGCTGGTACTTAAATGTATACCCGAATAGCCCAAAACATATACCCGAAATAGCCCGAAAACAGATGGCTAGCATCAAAATGGAGTGCAAATTTGTACAATTGATACAGCTATTCTCTAAATTGAAAGAAAAACACATATTAGTAACAGTTGAGGGTTTAAATTAATCCTTTAATTCAGAGATTTATTCCACATTTTGTTTACAGCCCATATCATGTCTTGCTTGTCTGTCTCAGTAATAGGGGGGGAAAGATACATAGTCAGTGGCACAGATGTTGTTTTTGTTTCCAGCTGCTCAGTGCATTCATTGAAATAATTATTATACAACAGAAGTGTAAGGATTTATTACTGGGTCATGTCACTGTTCTCTTTAGCTCATAACACTTGCATTTGTCTCAGAATCACAGCTATGCCAATCCATGCTTCTGGGACCCAGAGGCTTGACTACTGTAATTTGTTGTGTGTGGGTCTGCCCTTAAAGGCAAATAGGAAGCTAGTGTTAACATAACATAAGAACATAAGAGACGCCAATGTTGGATCAGGCCAAAGGCCCATCCAGTCCAACACTCTGTGTCACACAGTGGCCAGAAATACCAGTGCCATCAGGAGGTCCAGCAGTGGGGCCAGGACATTAGAAGCCCTCCCACTGTTGACCCCCCCCCAAGCACCAAGAAGACAGAGCATCACTTGCCCCAGAGCCCCTAGCTATACCTTGTGGCTAATAGCCACTGATGGACCTCTGCTCCATATGCTTATCTAATTCCCTTTTGAAGCCGTCCATGCTTGTAGCACCCACCACTTCCTGTGGCAGTGAATTCCATGTGTTAATCACTCTTTGGGTGAAGAAGTACTTCCTTTTATCCGTTCTAACCCGACCGCTCTGCAGTTTCATGGAGTGCCCTCGAGTTCTTGTATTGTGAGAAAGGGAGAAAAGTACCTCTTTCTTTACCTGTTCTTTCCCATGCATAATCTTATAAACCTCGATCATGTCACCCCTCAGTCGTCTTTTCTCCAAGCTAAAGAGCCCTAAGCGCTTTAACCTTTCCTCATAGGGAAAGTGTTCCAACCCTTTTATCATTCGAGTTGCCCTTTTCTGCACTTTTTCCAAAGCTATAATATCCTTTTTAAGGTGTGGTGCCCAGAACTGCACACAGTATTCCAAATGAGGTCTCACCATTGATTTATATAGGGGCATTATTATATTGGCTGATCTGTTTTCAATACCCTTCCTAATAATCCCCAGCATAGCATTGGCCTTCTTTATTGCAGTCACACACTGTCTCGACATTTTCAGTGAGTTATCCACTACAACTCCAAGATCTCTCTCTTGCTCAGTCTCTGCCAGTTCAGACCCCATCAATGTGTATTTATATTTAGGATTTTTGGCTCCAATGTGCATCACCTTGCACTTGGCCACATTGAACCCCATTTGCCATGTTGACGCCCACTCGCCCATCCTTGACAGATCCCCTTGGAGTGCCTCACAATCCTCACTGGTTTTCACCACCCTGAACAACTTTGTATCATCCGCAAATTTAGCCACTTCACTGCTTACTCCCATCTCCAAATCATTAATGAACAAGTTAAAAAGCAGTGGACCAAGTACTGATCCCTGCGGTACCCCACTGCTTACCACCCTCCACTGAGAAAATTGCCCACCTACACTCACTCTCTGTTTTCTATGAACTAGCCAGTTTTTGATCCATAAAAGGACTTGTCCTTCTATCCCATGATTTTTGAGCTTACTTAGGAGCCTTTGATGAGGAACTTTATCAAAAGCTTTCTGGAAGTCAAGGTAAATAATATCTATTGGATCCCCCTTGTCCACATGTTTGTTCACCCCCTCAAAGAACACTAACAGGTTAGTGAGACAAGATCTTCCCTTACAGAAACCGTGCTGAGTCTGCCTCAATAGGTTTTGTTCATCTATGTGCCTACTAATTCTTTCCTTAATAATGGTTTCCACCAATTTACCCGGTATCGACGTCAGACTGACTGGCCTGTAATTTCCCGGATCTCCTCTGGAACCCTTTTTAAAGATGGGAGTGACATTAGCTACCTTCCAATCCTCAGGAATGGAGGCAGATTTTAAGGAAAGATTACATATCTTTGTCAGGAGATCTACAAGTTCACATTTGAGTTCTTTCAGAACTCTCGGATGTATGCAATGGTGTTCCCAGTAGTAATGTATGGCTGCGAGAGTTGGATCATAAGGAAGGCCGAGCGCCAAAGAATAGATGCTTTCGAATTATGGTGCTGGAGAAGACTCTTGAGAGTCCCTTGGACTGCAAGGAGATCAAATCAGTTGATCCTAAAGGAAATCAACCCTGACTGTTCCCTGGAAGGCCAGATACTGAAGCTGAAGCTCAAATACTTTGGCTACCAAATGAGAAGAGAGCACTCACTGGAGAAGACCCTGATGCTGGGAAAGATTGAAGGTCAAAGAAGAAGGGGACGGCAAAGGATGAGATGGTTAGACAGTGTCATAGATGTAACGAACATGAAGTTGAGCAAACTCTGGAGGACAGGAGGGCCTGGTGTGATGTGGTCCATGGGGGTCGCAAACAGTTGGACTCAACTGTGCGACTGAACAACAACAACAGAATGCAGGAGTTTGCCTCTTCACCGGAGCAAGCCAATGCGAACGTATTACACCTGTTCTGAGACATCTTAATTGGTTGCCTGCTGATTTCAGGTTCAGGGGTTTCTTCAAAACCCTTCATGACCTGAGATCTACAGTTCTGAACGATGATCTCTCCCTATTCTTGTAACTGTGTCAACGATACTTATAAAGCTTGCAGCAGGTCTGAAAATCACACACACGTCATTGCCGCATCTCTCTTGAGAGGTCGACCAAAGCAGGTGAGAAGAACATCTTCTCTGTTGATCTTCAATAAAACTTGCAAAGTGAGTTTTTCCCGGGTGGATTTTTGCTGACTTGTGTGTGAGCACGGCACTTTGCTCCTGTTGGTTTGGGTTTGGCTGTTGTGTTTTCTGTTGTTCTTGTTTTGTTTTGCCAAGCAGGTCTGTTCGTTTTCTTGCTGTTTTGGTGTGTGCTTTAAAGGCCTGTTTATACATAAGGCAAGGAGAAGAAGAAGAAGAAGAAAAAGAAGAAGAAGAAGAAGAAGAAGAAGAAGAAGAAGAATTGGTTTTATACCCTGCCCTTCACTACCCAAAGGAGTCTCAGCGCAGCTTACGATCCCCTTCCCTTCCCCGCCCCACAACAGACACCCTGTGAGGTAGGTGGGGCTGGGAGAGCTCTGAGAGAACTGTGACTGGCCCAAGGTCACCCAGTTGGCTTCATGTGGAGGAGTGGGGAATTATACCCCGATGGTTCTCTAGATTAAAGTCCACCACTATTAACCACTACACCAAGCTGGCTTGGTGACAAATGGTACTGTGAAGTGAAGGAACACAGAATCACACTTCTGACGTGTTTGTCTGCATTTGACAGCATGGAGAACTCAGCCAGTTTGGTGTAGTGGCTAAGTGCACGGACTCTAATCTGGGAGAACCGGGTTTGATTCCCCACTCCTCCACTTGCACCTGCTGATGTGACCTTGGGTCAGCCACAAGCTCTGGCACAGCTGTCCTTGAAAAAGAGCAGTTTGTGTTAAGAGCTCTCTCAGCCCCACCCACCTCACAGGGTGTCTGTTGTGGGGAGGGGAAGGGAAAGGAGTTTGTAAGCCGCTCGGAGACTACAAGTGAAGTTGTTGTTGTTCAGTCGCACAGTCGAGTCCGAGTGACCTTGGGTCAGCCACAAGCTCTGGCACAGCTGTTCCTGAAAGAGCAGTTTCTGTCAGAGCCCTCTCAGCCCCACCTACCTCACAGGGTGTCTGTTGTGGGGAGGGGAAGGGAAAGGAGTTTGTAAGCCGCTCTGAGACTCCAAGTGAAGGGCGGGGTATAAATCCAATCTCCTCCTCCTCCTCCTCCTCTTCTTCTTCTTCTTCCACACTTTTCTGTATCCCATAAAAGTCACCTGGTCTCCAGTGGGGAGTGGTAAATTATGATGAATGGGGCAGTGCCCCCCAAATCACACTGCCCCCCCGACCATCTTCTAACTGCTGGGGGGGTCTTAGCCAGTGGGCAGAGGGGCAGCTCTGGAACCATTTCTGGACTGCCTGAATCTCACGTCCTGCTCCATAAATATGCGGACAGGTCAGAGTCTGGATAAGCTGTGGTGTTTTCTTCAGAGCTCTGAGAAGCAAATGCCATTCACTCCTTGCTTCACTGCCATCTTGCCACACGTTGTTAGGCTGAGACCCTTTCTTTAAACTCTGGAGGCTAGGGCTACAGTTTGGTGTGGTTAAGTGCGGGGACTCTACTCTGGGAGAACCGGGTTTGGTTCCCCACTCCTCCACTCGCAGCTGCTGGATGACCTTGGGCAAACCGTAGTTCTGATAAGAGCTGTTCTTGAAAAAAGAGCAGTTTCTGTCAGAGCTCTCTCAGCCCCACCTGCCTCACAGGGTGTCTGTTGTGGGGGGGGGGGAGGGAAAATAGATTGTAAGCCGCTCTGAGACTCCTCTGGGTAGTGAAGGGTGGGGTATAAATCCAACCTCTTCTTCTTCTTCTTCTTTTACCTCACAGGGTGTCTGTTGTGGGGAGGGGAAGGGAAAGAAGTTTGTAAGCCGCTCTGAGCCTTCTCTGGGTAGTGAAGGGCGGGGTATAAATCCAATCTTCTTCTACAAAATTTAGGAAGCTGGTTTGCCAGGATATGGAATTGTTGCTGTTTGGCGATATAGTGATAATTTTTAATTCTTATTATTATGACAGGAATTTCTTCGCCCAAATCACAAGTGTCGGCACAGCTTATGAAAGTGCAACTCCCCCAACACCGTCTGTGCTTGTTTTTCCTTTATGCATCTATCTATTGTTTTCCCCTCTCAAAGGTATTTCCTCAAATCTGTGAGCCTTTTTCTTTTCTTTTTGCATGAAACTTCACTGAGGCTGCTTAGGCGAAGGCAAAGTGTAGCTGGAAATGAAATCCTGTGAAAAATTTAAATGACAACGCCGGTTAGGGTCCCGAGATAAGAGTTGGGGTGGTGAAATTAATTATAGGGAGGAGAGAATGAATTACATGCCCATGAAAGAGGCTGTTACCTGCAACCTCTTTCTATCTGGAGAATACCTGAATTTGGCTGATAAAGAGAGGGATTCGCCAAGAGGAGGGGAAAGGACCTGGGGCAAAACTGCGCTTATGGGTTTTTCCCCTGAAACAAGGTAATCCTACCAATGCGGCTTCCCCTGACTCTTTACCTTGTGCATCAACTAGAATGCATCTCTAATATTGTGCATACAGCCCTGACCTGAATGGCCCAGGGCTCACCCGATCTCATGAGATCTCGGAACCTAAGCAGGGTCAGCCCTAGTTAGTACTTGGAGGTGTACCAGGGTTGCTACGCAGAGGCAGACAATGGCAAACCATCTCTGTACACATCTCCGAACATGCCTTGAAAACCCAGTGGGGTGACCATGAGTTGGCTGCGACTTGACAGCCCTTTCCACCACCCCCATTCTAAACATGACTACCAGATTTCACTGACTTATTCAGAAGAGATTGGATTGATGACCCACCCTTCACTACCCAAAGGTGTCTCAGAGTGACTTACAAACTCCTTTCCCTTCCCCTCCCCACAACAGGCACCCTGTGAGGGAGGTGGGGCTGAGAGAGCTCTGACAGAAATGGCTCTTTTTCAAGGACAGCTCTGATCGGAACGACAGCTTGCCCAAGGCCATCCAGCCAGGTGCAAGTGGAGGAGTGGGAATCAAACCCAGTTCTCCCAGATTAGAGTCCACACTTTAACCACTACACCAAACTGGCAAACCAGCTGGCATAAGACACTCTTATGGGAAGAAGAAGAGGAGGAGGAGATTTGATTTATCCCCCACCCTTCACTACCCGGAGGAGTCTCAGAGTGTCTCACAATCTCCTTTCCCCTCCCCTCCCCACAACAGACACTCTGTGAGGTAGGTGGGGCTGAGAGAGCTCTGACAGAAACGGCTCTTTTTCAAGGACAGCTCTGACAGAACTATGGCTTGCCCAAGGTCATCCAGCAGCTGCGAGTGGAGGAGTGGGGAATCAAACCCGGTTCTCCCAGATTAGAGTCCCAGAAAAGAGTCTCAAATCAGCTCACGACATTAATTGAAGATCTAACAGAGAAAAGATACGATTTAAATCCAAACCAACCACTCAGCCTGTTCCTGTCTTGAATCCAGTTGTCCCGCTCATTCAAAGGCAGAGGTCAAGTGTGCCCACACCTATAGACGTGCCCATTTTTTTACCTGGAGGCAAGATGAGCAGGGGGTGGTGAAATGGCACAGTTTTGAGGGGTTGCAGCTGGCAGCCATGGTGTTTTCCTTCTTTAAACGACTGCTGTTTTCTTCATGTTTCCATTGTTTACATTCTTCTTCCCTGAAGGCCAGAACCAGTTTCAAGCTACCTACCTGCACAGGATTTCACACAGGATGCTTATGAGATGAGGCTTTACAATGATTGCCTGAGAGATCTTTTAAAAAAAAACTTTTGCCCCTGGTTTGTTTGTTTGTTTGTTTTTAACGTCTAGCTTCGGTTCCGGAAAACTCGAAAGCTCGCACAGTGTCTGGGGCTATTTTGATCCTAGTGGAAGGTATTATGCGGTTCTTGTGATGTGGACCCCTACCTGAGACCCCAGAGAGCCACGACCAGTCTGAGCAGACAACACTGACCTTGATGGACTAATGCTCTGATTCAGTATAAGGCAGCTTTGTGTGTTCACTTCCACCTAATGCAAGGTTCGGCCATGGTTTGAGGGGTATCTTCAGAAGCAGACAGTAATATCCACAGGCAATCATGGTGCACTTTTATGTGAGTGAGCAGTGGGGCTACTGTGCAGGTGGAGGAAAATGTGGGCTTATTATCGACTCTATTAGCTGTGCAAAGTTTGTTTTCTGGTTTTTGTCTGCCCATCGTGGTTGGTTTGTAAGCTGCCTTGAATCTCTGTAGATTGGGGTAAGAAGTATGAAGGGCCCTGTCTACCTGAGGGACCGCCTTTCCCCGTATGTCCCCCAGGGAGCACTGAGGTCAGGGTCACAAAATCGTCTGACTCTCCCTGGTCCGAAAGACGTCAGATTGGCCACCACTAGAGGCAGGGCCTTCTCAGTGGCGGCTCCACTCTGGTGGAATGAGCTCCGGGAAGATCAGGGCCCTGCGGGACCTTTTGACAAAACGGAGCTCTTCCACCAGCCTTTCGGTTAGGAGCCGCCACTGTTAAATGAGTCATCAGAACTGAACATGCCATGGCCCTTATGACACAACACCAGATATTGCCTTCGGACCACTTTATAGGTTGCAACGCTGGTTACTGCCTCCTCTTATTGAGAGCCAGTTTGGTGTAGTGGTTAAGTGTGCGGACTCTAATCCGGGAGAACCAGGTTTGATTCCCCACTCCTCCACTTGCACCTGCTGATGTGACCTTGGGTCAGTCGCAAGCTCTGGCACAGCTGTTCCTGAAAGAGCAGTTTGTGTCAGAGCTCCCTCAGCACCACCTCCCTCACAGGGTGTCTGTTGTGGGGAGGGGAAGGGGAAGGAGTTTGTAAGCCGCTCTGAGACTCCAAGTGAAGGGCGGGACATACATCCAATCTCTTCTTCTTCTTCTTCTTATTGTAAGACATCATAGGAACAGCCATCTGTATGCACTAGCACTTTATGTAATTGTTGCTTAGATGAATTTTATCGCACCTTATTGTTTTATTGTATTTTAATCTGTCTGTACGCCGCCTTGAGCTAGTTCGCCTGGCAAGGCGGGGTATAAATTGAAAGTAATAAATAAATAAATATAAATTAATTGATAAATTAAAAAAAATGATCCGAGGTCCCCCACCTTTTGCAGCCTGCAGGCACCATTAGAATTCTGACACAACATGATGGGCACTGCCACAAAATGGCTGCCTCAGGAGGTGGAGCCAGCTGCAAAATGGCTGCCACAGCTTACCTTCAGTCACACAGTGAGGATCCTTGTGCTGTGGTGGCAGCTGCCGCCCAAGCGATATTTTTAAGATCCAATCAAATCTCCAATGGCCAATGAGGAGCCTTGCTGGGAAGGCCCCACTGGACCCCTCCCACTTCCTGAAAGCACTTGGCAGGTGCCAGGGAAGGTTTTGGTGGGAGCCATAGCTCCCCCCAGTTTAAACAAATAAGTAGCCACCGTGTGATGGTATGAAAGAGAAAAGCTAGTTCAATCACTGAGGCGCTAAATTTAAAACAAGCACGATTTCTCGACGGGCAGCTAAACTCGTGAGAGATCGGCCGCTGTCGGCCTCCCACTTGTGTCCGTGGCAGAAGAGGGTTGGGTCCCGACCTATTCCACATTTTGCCAGCCACTCAGTAATAATTTTTAAAATCTGCCCGGAAAAAAAAGATCCTCCACTTTCTCTCGCCTTGGCGTAGGAGCTGACAAAAGTTATTTGCTAAATCCCCTTCATTTGCTGAGTGACAGGAGACTGGTGTCAAGTGAGAAAATGAAATGTAAATTTTATTAAACACCTCTCTCATCTCTGGGTACCAATCCAGATTCCAGCGTAACACAGCAAATCAAATCCTGTCTTTGGCTCGCCTCAGGGCAAAAGAAGAATCATTTCTCCTTAATACCATTCTTTCCTAGTAAAATATTTTCCTGTTTCGTAGCTGAAAAATTAAAATACAAACCCTGCATTAATCCCAGGGAGGGGAAGGGAAGAATATGTATGGGGGGGGGGGAATTGTTCCATTTTATATAAGGTGGACCTTGTGTTTTCTTTCCGTCTTGAGGCCCAGCCAGCACCCATGATTAGCTGCTGCATAAATGGCAAATTTTAAAATGCAGTTTGAGTAACTCATCCGGAGATTTTATTCTTATGTCCATCCGTAGCAGGACCAGAGGTGATCTTGGTAATAGTTTTTCAGCCATGTTCTTTGAGAAACGGTATTGCGCATTGTAGAGAGCAATGGCTTGTGTGATTGAATAGCATAGAGCTGCATATGATGGTTCTTTGCTGGGAAAATCGACACGCTTTGACGGTGTCATGTTACAGGCCCACAGGTCCGTTCTTTCTGACTGATCTCTCTGTTCCCCTGCATCATTTGCCGACGGCTTTTAACAAAACCAAAAAAATTAACTTCTAAGAGTTTTTGTTGTTGCTGCTGCTGTTTTCTGGATCCTACTGTGGGAATGGGAATTGCTCAGCTTTTCTCACTCATACTCCAACGTGTCTCATTTTCCCCACATGTCAAAGATGAATGTTTGTGTTCGTCGAGTGTTCGGAATCGATGCACATGACACATGAAGCTATTTGTGTTTGTCGAGTGTTCGAATTAGACACACATGACACATGAAACTGTTCGTGTTCGTCGAGTGTTCGAAATAGACATGCATGACACATGACGCTGTTTGAGCTCATCGAGTGTTCGAAATAGACATGCATGACACATGAAGCTGTTTGTGCTCGTCGAGTGTTCGAAATAGACACACATGACACATGAAGCTGTTCGTGTCCGTCGAGTGTTCAAAATACACACACATGACACATGACGCTGTTTGTGCTCGTTGAGTGTTCGAAATAGACACACATGACACATGACGCTGTTCGTGTTCATCGAGTGTTCGAAATAGACATACATGACACATGACGCTGTTCGTGCCAGTTTGGTGTAGTGGCTAGGAGAGCGGACACTAATCTGGGAGAACCGGGTTTGATTCCCCACTCCTCCACTTGCACCTGGCTGGATGATCTTCGGCTTGGAAACGGAGATGAGCACCGCAACCCTAGAGTCGGATTCGACTGGCTTTCGAGCAAGGGAGACCTTTACCTTTACTAGCCTGGTCCCTGGAAAAGACAAGAATGCGAGGAAAAGTTGAAGGCAGCAGGAAAGGAAGACGACTCAACAGGAGGTGGATTGACTCGGTCAAGGAAGCCACCAGCCCTCGGCAAGGCCATTAACGGTAGGACATGTTGGAGGTCTTCATTCCTAGGGTGTATAAATCAGAAGGGGGGGCTGTGGCTCGGTGACAGAGCCTCTGCTTAACATGCAGAAGGTCCCGGATCCAATCCCCCGGCATCTCCAGCTAAAAAGGACCAGGCAGTTGGTGATGGGGAAGACCTCTGCCTGAGACCCTGGAGAGCCGCTGCCTGTCTGCGTAGACAAGACGGACCATGATGGACCCAGGGTCTGATTCAGTAGAAGGCAGCTTTGTATGTGCTCCTGTATAGGCACTGAGCCCAGGATGTTCGCTTGTTGGGTGGGTGAAGCCTGCAGTAGTCCTACTCAAGAGAACTTTGAGTCATACTTTCTTTTCTTTGTTGCCATCAAGTCACAGGTGACTTATGGCAACCCCGTAGAGTTTTCAAAGCACGAGACAGAGGTGGCTCTGCCATGGCCTGTCTCCGCGTCATAATCCTGGACTTCCTCAGCAGTCTCCCATCCTCATCTTAGCCAGGGCCGATCCTGCTTAGCTTCTGATACGTGATGAGATCGGGCTAGCCTGGGCTAGGTCAGGGCATAAGCCCAGTAAATTGGTGGTAGTAACGATCGAATGGCGATGTGTGGAGTATAGCCAGGAGATCCCAAGATTGTCCGGCAGGCAGAAGTTCTAGCTCTTTTAATCTTAATGCACCACTAGGTGTTGTTTTTAAACACAAAGAAATTAACGGTGCGCGGCGTCGATAACCATTTCAAAAAACAATAAATAATGATAATTAAAGAATAATTCATTTATAAACAAATAAGCAAACCATTCATACGATTTCCAAATCCTAAGCAAAATTATTCATACAATAGTAAAAGGTAAAGGTTTCCCTTGCTTGAAAGCCAGTCGAATCTGACTCTAGGGTGCTCATCTCCGTTTCCAAGCCGAAGAGCCAGCACTGTCCAAAGATGTTTCTGTGGTCATGTGGCTGGCATAACTAAATGCCGAGGCACACGGAATGCTGTCACCTTCCCACTGAAGTGGTACCTATTTATCTACTTGCAGTTTCTTGCTTTCGAACTGCTAGGTTGGCCGGAGCTGGGGCCAGAGACAGGAGCTCACTCTGTCATGTGGTACTCGGGTCTCGAACTGCCGAGCTACCAACCTTCCGACTGCAGCTCAGTGTCTTAGCCTCTAAGCCATCATGGCTTATACAATTCATACAATACACAATATTCATAAAATACACAATGTCATAATCAGGACATAAATGATTTAACATGTCTTGTATATGTCTCACAAAGTCCCAAACATTTCAAATTGTTCAGTCCCTCCTATTGAACAGTATACTTCCCAGTGTAAAGGAAGGGAAAACGAGCTTCCAGAAGATTTCTACTCCAATAGTTTCAAAAGAGGCACTTGAATGGTTCCAGAAGAAGAACTACGGGATTGCTGGCTTCCTCAATATGCTCCATGTTTCGCCAAGATGGCTTTATCAGGTTGGAACCAGTAACTTGAAGGATATCACTGAAAAACGGTCTCAGCCTATTCAGTTTACAATATCATTTTCAAAGTGGGCTGTGCCTTCACAACATTCGATATTCTCACGGTGACTTGTTTTTAAGGCAAGAGACATTTCAGAGGTGGCTTGCCATTGCCTGCCTCTGCATCATGACCCTGGTATTCCTTGGAGGTCGCCCTTCCAAATACTAGTCGGGCTACAAAGAATATATGACACCGAAAGGCAAAGTGATACTGCTAAAGTATCGGCATTCTTGGCCTCAAAGGAAACAAAATATATAGTTGCTCCCGCAAGGTATTTATCGCTATTAGAGATCCCTTTTCACCGCAGGGCATACGCTCTGGCAGGATGTAACATCTATCCTTCAGCGGTGTTAGAAGACCAGTATAAAAAGGTACCTTTGCCAGAGCGATTATGCCCATGTGGATCAGGGGAAGTTGAAACAATTGAACATATTCTACTCCACTGTGTATTTTATGAAACCATCAGAGTAAAGATTATTCATCCTATCCTAACGAGGTATCATGGATATTCAGACAAGGAGATAAGCAGGAAACGATTATTTGATCCTGTCCCACAGCTCACAATAAACTGTGCTAAGTTTCTAGCAATAGCTCGAAAAATACGTGTTACACGTGTAGAACAATCTTAGAAAAAATCTAGACGGTCCAGGGGATGCGGAGTAGAACTGCATAACCCTGAGAACGCTTACTCAACTGTTATTAGAGTATTGTAGACACTTAAGAGTTTTAGCAGTTTTGTAATTTCTAAATTACTAAAGTTCCAGCTCCTGCTAACCTAGCAGTTCGAAAGCAAGAAATTGCAAGCAGATAAATAGGTACCACTTCAGTGGGAAGGTAACAGTGTTCCGTGCACCTTGGTGTTTAGTCATGCCGGCCACATGACCACGGAAACGTCTTCGGACAGTGCTGGCTCTTCGGCTTTGAAACGGAGATGAGCACCGCAACCCTAGAGTCGGACTCGACTGGCTTTCAAGCAAGGGAACCTTTACCTTTACCTTTAATTACTAAATACAGTTTTTATTTAAATATTTGATATTTTATACATCTTACTAGTATCTTTTTTTGTATTGACATACTGAGGTGATTGATTGATCGATAGTAATTGACTCGTGCTGGTTTTATACCGAATAAACACTGACCCATACTCGTTGGGGTCGGCCCTGCTTAGCTTCTGGTAAACCATGAGCACGCAGCAGCAGCAGCAGCTATCCAGCCACGTGACGAACTGCAACACACACAAGGCAACACCGTTTGAAACATTGCTCATCGGGAATCACAACACAATCATTCGTCTGATCCTACGAGGTGTGGATTCAAGAGGAAACAGCCACGGCGAGCCGGGCGAGTTTGATTTTCAAATGTTTCGTTTGCAGAATGAATTATACAAACCTTGTAACTTCGCTCGGCTCGGCATGAGGGATTTCGCTGCAGTTCTATCCTTCCAGCCAGTATAGCTCAGAGACGAGATTACACCGTTGGGGCACAATCCCGAGTAGAGTTAACTCCAGTAGAAGCCTGTTGAGGTCAATGGGTTTAGACTGTATTAACTCTGTGTAGGATTGCACGGCGAAGACACCTCTAAATGGTTCGGCCTTTTTAGTCTTGGGGGGGGGGGGAAGATTCATGTTCAACCTGAGAGCTCCCAAGTCACGTGAATGGCTGCTTCCTTTTAATATTGCTATTCCCACTTCCACCTTTCTGTCTGAAATTCTCCCATGGCCTCCAGCTAGAAGGGCTGCTGGGATTCAGAGCTGTAGATACTTCCACGCAGGAGATCAGTCATTTCACGCTGCCAGTGGGCCTCTTTGCTATTCCAATAGAGCACCAATTGCAGACTATGACTAATAGCGTTGACTGTGTGAAAGAATTATTTATATAAAGATGGAGAAAGGCCTCCTCGGATTCTGGGCCAAGACAGTGCTGGCTCGGAGGAAAGACCTGCGCCTAGCCTAACGGCAGGCACCCCGATCCGAATATGTTGTGGGAGCGGATCTTCTCCTTTGAGCTGGTTTTCAACGGCCGGTATAAAAGGGGGTAATGGAGGAGGGATTGTTCACTGGGCGATTCTGCATCAGGCATTCGCTCCATGTTTTCCCCACACCGAGGAAAAGGTGCAGCTCAAAACCACATTCAGATACCCCGGGGGCAACGCCGTACTGACTGCAAAGTCACCCCCTGAACGGCCATAAATCTATTTTTATTTTACTTATTTATTTAACTTTCAGTTTATATACCACTCGAACCCTGAAGGGTCTCTGAGCGGTTTACATACAATTTTTAATTTCCTACCTAGGGCCACATTAACTGGGGGGAAGTGTTAGCCTACCAGCACCCAGGCAGCTCTTGTTGGCTCTTTCCAGCGGGCTTCAGGTGTTATTCTTCTTGGTGGTCAACCTCCTGGCACCTTGGGGCGGGTCTTGCTTCCTTTGGGATGGGTTTTATTTCCAGTGACTTCCTCTGGCGGGCTTTTATCCTGGGGCGCAGCCACGCACCAGCCACAGCTCCGGCTATGTCCTGCTGGCTCCGCCGCGCCGTCATGTCCCCGCGCCTCCACGACTCCGCCTAGTCTCCGTCGCTCAACGTCAATGCAGAAGGTACCATAAAACCCAATGGTCAAAGAAAGTGAAAGCAGCATGCAATGCAGAGGGGAATTTCTGTTCCAATGTGGATTTGGTAAAGAAACAGAGGGAAAAGCCAGAAACTGGCTAAGTTTTCAACTTTATATATTTTTATGAATACATTGACTTGTTTTTTCCTACTGAAACTTTTGGTTGAGCAAATTTTTGGTGGCAAGTAATTAGCTGTCCGGCTGTGGTTGAATCTTTGACAAATAAGTTCACTTGGGTTCCAGCTCAATCAGGAAATGGGTTCATGTTACAATGGGGCACATGATACCACGTTGGTAAAACAGATCATGTGGTCATGCATGACCCATCAAATATAACATAAAGTGATGTACGGGCCTTGAATGTGCTGACATCACTGAGTGTAGGGCTGTACAACTCAAAACATGGGAGGGGAAGATGTCAAGAATTGCAAAAGAAATGATTTTTAAAAGGGAGAAAAGATGTACGGAAATTCGTCTCCGTTCGAATTTTTTCCCTTTGTTCGTTTGTTTCGAAGTTTAAATTGCCCACAGGGTTGAAACAATATCTGGAATTTGGGAAAACTTCAGACTTTGAATGTAATGAACCATTTGAGCCTGTAAAAGTTAAGCCTTCATTCATTCATTCAATAGCAGTTTAGGAGACTCCATAGAACAGAGTGTAGAAATAAACATACCTAGTATGTAGCAAGGTTAAAAGTTAAAGGTTCCCTTGCTCAAAAGCCAGACGAGTCCGACTCTAGGGTTGCGGTGCTCATCTCCGTTTCAAAGCCGAAGAGCCAGCGCTGCCCGAAGACGTTTCCGTGGTCATGTGGCCGGCATGACTAAACACCGAGGCGCACGGAACGCTGTTCCCTTCCCACCGAAGTGATACCTATTTATCTACTTGCAATTTCTTGCTTTCGAACTGCTCGGTTGGCAGGAGCTGGAACTAGAGATGGGAGCTCACTCCGTCGTGCGGCACACTCGGGTCTCGAACTGCTGAACTACTGACCTTCCACAGCCTGCAGTTCAGCGTCTTAACCACTTGAGCCACCGCAGCTCCGTAGCAAGATTAGCCCAATAATATTGTCGGATCTTGGAAGCTAAGCAGGGTTGACCCTGGCTAGCACTTGGGATGGGAAACCACCAAGGAAACGCAGGGTTGCTACGCAAAAGCGGACAGCATCAAACCACCTCCATTCGTTTCTTGCCTCGAAAACCCGATGGGGGTCATCATAAGTTTGCTGCAACCTGGCATCACTTCCTACTACCCCCGCCAGTACTTAGCACACCTGGGGGACTTTTATATATCCATCATTTCACCTGAAATGCTGTTGGGTCCAGATAACGAAGCTTGTTTCACCAAAACCATGAATTAGTAGTATGCAATGAGCCGGGGGGGGGGGGGGCTCTGGGTTTGCATGCTTCCCCCGCCTCTGCTCGTGTGCTGTTCTAATTAGTTATTTTTGGGGTTCGTGGTCAACCAGATTGCTGTTCTGAACCGAAAATGGATGGTTTTTGCGTGTCCTACAAACTAGCGGTTGGTTCCCGCAGTCCACAGATCCAAGGATCACAGGCTTTTCTCACATTCCCCTCCCACAACAGTATTTTCTGGCCCCAGGCAAGATTATTCCTGGAGTTGTGGGACCAGCCCTATGGATCTGCATTCCTCCTCTTCGGACAGTGGAGCTGCACTGACAGAAGAGGCAGAATGGGTGATTTGGTCTCCTTCCCCCTCCCACTGTAGCCTCCAAACCTATGCAGCTATGATTCCATGTGGGAGCCAGTTTGGTTGTCGTGGTTAGGAGCGTGGACTCTAATCTGGGAGAACCGGGTTTGATTCCCCACTCCTCCACAGGCAGCTGCTGGTGTGACCCTGGGTCAGTCACAAGATCTTTCAGCTCTCTCATTTGCACCTACCTCACAAGGTATCTGTACTGGGGAGGGGAGGGGAAGGGAAGGGATTAATGTGCCGTGTTAACAGCTCAAGTTCTGCTTTTCAGACTTCTGGTTGGTTCTACAACCGGGGGCCCGTGACACCAGGAATAAACATTCCCAGTGTTGGAAAGGTCTCGCAGGGGAGAGGAACATGTGAAAGGTCTGTGACCATGGATGGTGGCTGACACCAATGGGAGACTGATGACATCATTCCTGGGGTGAACCTAGAAATGATGTTACACCATCGACATGACACTCCGGCTGACTGCTAAAGCATCATGCACGTCTTAATGTTACTTCTGGGCTCGCCCCCAAAGACTGCAGAATCCAGTCCTAGTATTGCAATCAGAGTTCTGTCTGGGGGTTCTGAAGCCCACTCCTGCACTTACCAATATTGTCAGCTGGGGGGGGGGGTCAAACAGCTGCCTCCCAGCTGTTCTGACAACATGGTTCCGCCCACGCCGCGCCCCAAGGAGAGGTTGGCCGGCCTCAGAGCTGCAACCAGGGCTATTTTGGGGCAGGAACGCACAGGAACGGAGTTCCGGCTGGCTCCTGAGTTGGCCACGCCCAGCAGGAACTCATTAGCATAATAGGCCACACCCAAGCCAATCATTAGAATTGGCTACGTTAGGGGTGTGTGGCCTAACATGCAAAGGAGTTCCTGCTACAAAAAAAACCCCTCTGAGTTTGGACAACAAACAAGGTAAACAGAATAAGAAGCAAAAGGTTGGATGACCACACTTCTGGTAACATGGGGGTGTGGCCTAATAGACTAATGAGCTGTGCTGTCAGGGTGTGGCCTAATATGCTAATGAGTTTATGCTCTTGGGTGTGGCCTATTATGTTAATTAGTTCCTGCTGGGCTTTTTCTACAAAAAGAGCCCTGGCTGCAACCATGATCAAAAGTCCGGCTGTACAAGCAAAGCCCCTATAAGGAGCTTCACCTAATAGCTGGCCACCTGCTGGCTGACTGGCAGGCCCAGAAGACGACCAGGAGAATTCATCAACAGCCAGGGATAAGGCCACGTGTACCACCTGAAAAATCTCGTATGAATTCTCACCCTCATGAGCAAGGCTCCCTGTAAGCTGTGTAGTCTTGTGAGCAAAAATTCTACTTTGTGAGCGACGGGCATTAAAGTTATGAGCGAGCGATTCGGCGGCTGCTGAAATCAGCTTGCTCTGGAGCCCTCCTTCCTGAGCTGAGACAAAAATGCGAGCGCCAGAGGCTAAAAAACTGTGAGCTGGCTCACACTCACTCAGCTTAGAGGGAACACTGCTTATGAGATCTCCCTGGGCTTCCAAGGGAGGGATGCTGACAGCCTCCAGGTGGGACCTGGGGACCCTATGGGACTACAGAGATCCATTCCCCTGGAATAAATGGATGCTCTGGGGGGTGGACTCTATGGCATTTTACTCCACTGAGGTCCTTTCCTCCTCAGACTCCATCCCCCAATCTCTAGGAGTTTCCCAACCTGGATTTGGCAACTCTGCCCTCCATCCTTCACTGGTGGGGTGGCGGCTGGCAACCCTGTTCCAAGGTCAAGGAGGAGGGCCCCCGGCTCTCTCTGCAAGGCCCAGTGTGTGTGAGAGGGAGAGAGAGGAGACAGGGGGAATTTAACCCCTTCCGTTCCCAGAACTGAGGCCACAGAGACTTCCTACGAAGGACACGGCCCAACTTGGCAGCTCCAGTTCATTCCCACTTCGCAATGACTCCTTTGCATGGGCAAATGCCGATGCCATTCGTATGCGATTCCAGATGGAAGGCTGTGGATCACTGCAAACCAGGAATCCGTTGATTGGCTCACAGGGCCTGAGATCGGGAGGGGTCCCACAGGCAAGACTGAAGCTCCATCCGGTCTCGTTCTTGTAGCCCAAAGCCCAGGTCTGGCCTCGTTCCAGAGCCGTGTCGTTTAAAACGGCAACTATTTGGAATAATTTGAACAACCCTGTTGGTTGAACCAGATGCTATGAATTGGGCGCCTATAAACACAAGATCGCCCTCATGAACTGCACTTTGAAAATCTGGTGACATACATATGTATGTGTGCATTAGTGTAAGCTTTGGGGGTGCTGAGGGGCTCAGGAACTCCCCGGATTTGGCTGGGGAGTGCTGAGCCTCCCCCGGGCAACCAACGTCAGGCAATATTGACAAACTCACATGAGGGACTTGGTCACAATGGATGGCAGCTGAAGCACAGGGCTGCCTACCCTTCCTGTTATATTACAATCCCCATGATTGGAGAAACGACGACTGAGGGGTGACATGATTGTGGTTTACAAGATTATGCATGGGAAAGAGCAGGTAGAGAAAGAGGTACTTTTCTCCCTTTCTCACAATACAAGAACTCGTGGGCACTCCATGAAACTGCTGAGCGGTCGGGTTAGAAAGGATAAGAGGAAGTACTTCTTCACCCAAAGAGTGATTAACACTTGGAATTCACTGCCACAGGAAGTGGTGGCAGCTACAAGCATGGACGGCTTCAAAAGGGAATTAGATAAGCATATGGAGCAGAGGTCCATCAGTGGCTATTAGCCACAAGGCATAGATAGGGACTCTGGGGCAAGGGATGCTCTGTCATCTTGGTGCTTGGGGGGGGGGCAACAGTGGGAGGACTTCTAATGTCCTGGCCCCACTGGTGGACCTCCTGATGGCACCTAGTATTTTTGGCCACTGTGTGACAGAGTGTTGGACTGGATGGGCCATTGGCCTGATCCAACATTGGCGTCTCTTATGTTCTTATGTTATGTTCTTATTCTTTGAGGCTTTGTTCTTGTTTGCTAGGACACAGCAGGAGATCGCTGCGATACCACTATAACTACCGGCCAACTTCCATAAGAACATAAGAGAAGCCAATGTTGGATTAGGCCAATGGCCCATCCAGTCCAACACTTTGTCACACAGTGGCCAAAAACACCAGGTGCCATCAGGAGGTCCATCAGTGGGGCCAGGACATTAGAAGCCCTCCCACTGTTGCCCCCCTCCCAGCACCAAGACTACAGAGCATCACTTGTCCCAGCCCGAGAGTTCCTATCTATATCTTGTGGCTAATAACCCCTGATGGACCTCTGCTCCATATGTTTATCCAATTCCCTCTTGAAGCCGTCCATGCTTGTAGCCGCCGCCACCTCCTGTGGCAGTGAATTCCATGTGTTAACCACTCTCTGGGTGAAGAAGTACTTCCTTTTATCCATTCTAACCTGACTGCTCCCACCTTTTCCTAGGTTTGTCCCAGCCCGGGGTGTTGTTAGGGGGGTTCCCAGGCCACCCAAAATTTCTGGGGAGCCCCTCCCTAAATTCCCCATGGTCCCGCCTCGATAGATAGTGGCAATGGAGGCCCCTCCCTGTGATGTCACAGGCTTCTCCCTATGATGTCACTGGACCCCAGTTCTTTTAAGGACCTAGCAGCAATGCCCCAGCACCCCCTGGGGAAATTGGAAAGTCTACACCCTTCTAATATCACATATGCCTTTGCCAATGAGCCTACGGGGAGGGCGGGATAAAAATCTAAATAATAAATAAATAAATAAATGAGGTCATCATTCCATCTTGCCCCTTTTATTCTCTTATGAAAACCCAAATGCCTTTTTGCAGCTGTTTCATGCCTCTCCGTCTGATCTCCTGGCGGAGACTTCTAAATCTCCTGTTTCATTTGCATGGTTATCCAGCGAAATAGCTTCTAGTGTTTCCCTTTTCTCGTCTGCAAAACCGGTGGTGTTACGGCGGGGGGGAGGGGGGAGGGCGTCCAGAAGCAAATCTATCTATCTGCTGGGGAATTATTCAAATCCGACAACTTAGTTAGTCGTTCCATGGGAGACTGGCTCGAAGGCTGGAACTTTGACCATAATTAGTATCTCATCCAATTTTGTTTGCGGCCGCAAAACTGTTGTGCTGAATATCTTTGCGGCAAAGCCGGAGGAATTAAAAGTCGAATCTGTGCAATCCTTCCTGTCCGGGTATTGCAGGAGGGGACATCCTCTTCCCAACAACGCTCTCTGCATTGGCTCAATAAGTAATTACTCCTGCAATGGTGTTTAATTAATGCCAGATCTCCCAGAACTAATGGGGGTCATACAGCTAGCTTCCCTTGCAATGGGGATAATAGCTGGAAGTTGTTTTAGCTACTTCTCTGCTTTTTTTGGCAGGGCTGCTGAGAGCATCGACAATAACTTGTCTTGGTCAACCTTGCTAATATGAAAGGGGAACTCCTAATGAGAGCACCTCAGTGTTGTCTAATTTTTTCCTTGAACACCATTCCATGCAGTTTGGTGCCTGCAAAGAAACAACTTCCTTTCTCCCCCCCCCCAAACAATTTTTATTCTTTTTCAAAAGGAATACAGAATTCAACATTACAATACACAAATATAGGTTGCTTCACTTAGAGAAGAAGAAGAAAAATAATACTATAAGTTTTCTATCGCATAACAACTTACATTCTTTCGGAATACAGAATACAGAGTGATAAATGTATGACTTGTCCACTGTAAATCATTATTTTATATCTAGCTTCATTGATGCTTTCCCAATTAAAGTTATCAAAGGTTATTTTTTCTGTCATGACTTCCTTTCTTACACTCTCAGGGAAATGCCGATTGCCACTTTGGGGTCCAGAAGCAATTTTTCTCCCGGCCAGTTTGGCTGGGGACCCTGGAGGTTTTTGGTCATCTTCTGGGCATGGTGCAAGGGTAACTGGGGATGTGGGGGGGAGGTATTTGTGAATTTCCAGTGTTGTGCAGGGGGTTGGACTAGATGACCCTGGAGGTACCTTCCAATTCTATAAACTTTTGCTACGCTGAGTGCCTGCCTTCGTAATAAGGGACATATAATAAGGAAAAATTGGTAATAAGGAACATTTGCAGTTGGCAGATTCAACCTTCTTTATTGTTGAAGAACAGGCATATATCCCTTGGGATTAAGGTTGGGTCATTAATTTGAGCCACTTGTAAAAAATGGAATCATACAAAATCCACCCCCTCTTTACCCATGTGTAGATGCTTCCTTTAATTGTCCAAAATGTGCTTGTGCAGTCAGCCATCACCAGAACTGCCTGGAAGATTAGCTAGGTATGTGGGCAGACACCACAGGCACCCAGGGATACCTAAGTAGAAGATGCAACTCACAAATCATAAAAAAACATTCATTTTCTTGTAATTATGTACCTTTTTACAGTGAGAAGACCATAGAGTCATACAGATGGACACATCTGAATTGGTTTGCATACATCCACACCTCAGTCAGCTATTGGCTCATTGATCATGTCCAGGGAGCAGGACATGAGTTGAAATGGCAGGTAATTGAGTATGCCCATTTTGGGGCACAAACAGAGCTACAGATAGAGATGCTGCAAACTTTGCGGAGAACGTGTTCAATGCTGAACATGAGAGTTGCTCGAATATTCCTCAATTCGGCCCATGTCTTGTTCACTGGTCTCAAAAAGGGACTGGATTTTTTGACAATCGGTTCGAGAGTTCATTGATCTGCTCATCGCTAACAGGTTGCTTCACTGTATTCCTTCATTATTTATTTGTTTATTTTTCAGATTTTTATCCCGCCCTCCCGGCCAAAGCTGGCTCAGGGCGGCTTACATAAAAACAGATAATTACATTAAAACATAGTTGCAGTTAAAACAATTATAAAATCATAATAAAGTGCTAGTAATTATTGGTGTTCGTATGACAGTAGCAGCCAGTATACAAAGTTCTTCACTCGCAGTCAGCTCTCGGTGTTTATTTTGAGTGTCCTTGCAGGGCTCGCTGTTCTTTTAGGCTGTTGATGGCCATTTCCAGAGTCCAGGGCCCTTTCCCTTTTAACCAACCAATGTTCTTCATTGGTGGCGGCAGCTCTCAAATGCCTGGTGGAAGAGCTCCGTTTTGCAGGTCCTGTGGAACTGTAAAAGGTCCCACAGGGCCCTGATCTCCATGAGCTCATTCCACCAGGATGGGGCCGTCACCGAAAAGGCCCTGGCCCTGGTCGTTGACAGCCTAACATGTAGATGTTGAAGAGCATCAGGGACCTTCCTAAGCGTGCAGTACAGCACAACTGGCTTTTTTTACAAATGCATGTTCTCACAATGGGCTTTTCGCAAATGCATGTCCTCACACAGAGCCTACTAGCCTCCTCTTGCTGCATAAGTGCTCTGCTCAGTAGGCAATTGTTTAAATAGACCATTCAGGCACTCACAAATCCTATAAATCCTTCAGTGTACCTCTCAATAGTCCTTAGTAATGCTAATGACTGCCAGTCGTTTCGAATCAACAACCTCTTTGCGCATACCTGTTTTTGCAAAAAGTTAGCGCAAACTAGTTCGGCGGGCATTTGCCAAAGTTTGGCATGAACTGAACAGATCAGGTGATTGACTCACCGTCAGCAAGCTGCCAATGTTTTGTTCTCTTCTTTCTGTGTGTGCTTGATTGCTTTCACTTTCACATGTAGACCTGTTGATGTGCTTAATTGCCTAGCTGCCGAAACGTCTAGATCTCCCAAGGCCACAGGTGGTTGCTGCTGCTTGTTAGTTGCTTGGGGGATCTCACGAAACACCATGAGAAAGAGATAACCTGTGCTGCCTAGAAGCGTTTGCTCCCAGGCCCGATGGCGCGCGCAGGAACTTCCGCAATTGGGCCTCAGTGGTTTGAATGTACTATAACATGCCATGCTCTTTGCTCCCCCCACATTCCAAACAGTGATCCTGTCTATGCACCTATAGCTTCAAATAAAGTAAAACCTTTCTACAAGTGTGTACTTTGTTGATGCTGTGGGAGTCTGACATTCATATATGAGTGACGCCTTCAAACCAGGTAAATGTGACAGTCAAAGATGTTTGTGGTGAAATCCACAGAATTCCTATGGAACATTAGGGACATGCACCAGAGGGGGAAAAATCAGAATTTTTCAGATCTGTATATTGGGGAGGGCATGATTATTGGCATTCTGGGTTATTTGAATCCCAGATACCATTTTGGTATCCAGATCTGGACTTTTTGGGATTCAAAAATTATTTATTTCCATTATTTCCTGTGGAGAATATTTCCAGGAGGCTGGAGGGGCTGTTCTTTTGAGCAAATTACACCAAAATTGCCAGTGTTAGTTATGTTTGTCCCCTAAAGATTGGCTGAGTTTCAAGTGAATTGGATAGAACCCCATTATATGGGCCCCTGAACAAAGTTCCCTGACATACTCTGTTGTTTCTGTATAGGGGGAGGGGGGAATGCCATGCTTTATCTAAGGCAAAGAAGAGCCAAGCACACAAAATCAGGCAAACACTGGTCAAAAGCCTCCCAGTGCAAACGGCATTGACAAGCCCATTGCAACCAACGTCAAACCAGAGAATCCCAGCAGAATCACAGGCCAATGTCAAACCAGAGAATCCAACTTAAGCAAGGGGGACAGTGTTGCAAGCCCAACAGAACCAAAGTGAAAAACCACACACGCCAAGCAGAACTGATGGCCAATGTGGCACCAAGCGCAACGGAACTAATGCCAAACCAGAGAATCCCAGAAGAACCCACCCGTCAACCCGAAGTGTGATTCCCATCCACTTGAGAGAGTTGACTCCCTTCCTCTTCCCTCTTGTTGCCTGGGAAACCTGCAAAAAGCACTTCCCCTCATTTGGCTCTTTCAAACACTGGCCATAGATATTTCCGAATATTTCTGGGAATATTCGGGATCAGGAATATTTGGGCTTGACTGGTAGTGCCCAGCATCCCTATGAGCACAGACAGCAGGGCTTGGAAAGATCTTAGGTGTATTAAAGGTTAAAATTGCAAAAGAGAGAGAGAGAGAGAGAGAGAGAGAATAAAAAGAAAATAAAAGAATACAAAAGAAAAAGAAAGAACGTAGCATTTTGAGAGCATTTTCTTTGTTTCCCCCCCCCAAAAAAAAATACTAACCAGAGATATGTATGCTACAGAAGAGTAATCATATGTGGTGTGAAATATATCAGGCAGAACTACCCTTCCTTCTTCCAATCCCTGATTTCCATAAACACCGCGAATTCTGTTACCACACTATGTTTGCAGAGTGTGATTGGATGTACTGGAAAATGGGGGGGGGGCTTCGTTTGAACTGTCTATATCTTCGGATTCTCCTGCCAGAACCTCAGTTCTGACACAGTACTGGTCTGGCCTGGAACATGCTTATTTCTCAATAAACAAATCACTCCCAGAGAGTGTTGCTGAGAGTAACTTTGTGCAGGAGTCTGACAAGAAGAGAAGAAGAGAGGGCTGACCAAGTGAGTGCACAGCCAGCTCCACCCCCAGCCACCGTGCCCCTTCTTTGCCCCCCACCATGAAAAAAGGTCTAGCTATGGGGCTGCTGCAATGGTTCCCCCCCCCCCCAGCTTTAGGAACTTTGTTGGTATGGAGTGAGAAGGGCTCCCCTTCTATAGTATGAAATCTGGAGTGTGCAGGACTTTTTTCCAGGGGGAACGCGCCGGAATGGAGCTCCAGAACATCTTTGATAAAATTATTTTTTAAACGTTCAAAAGTTCGTGAGTTTTCAGTGTACAGAATGAAAACTTCATTTCCCTCTTGAGAGTTCCGGCACCTCTTTTTCAAAATAAAAAAAAGAGAGAGAGAGAGAGAGAAATAGAGAGAGAAAGAAATAGAGAGGGAGGGAGGGAAGGAGGGAGGGAGGGGGAGAGAGAGAGAGAGAGAGAAAGAAAGAAAGAAAGAAAGAAAGAAAGAAAGCACTGGGAGTGTGCAATATATAGGGTAGCTGTTGTTGACAGTGTGACGTCACTTCTGGAAAGACCCAGAGGTGACATCACACCTATCCAAGAATTGCTAGAAACTCTGTGGAATACCACAGAGTTTCTGGCAATTCCTAGAGAAGACTGATATCGCTTCTGGGTTTTCCTTGGAAGTGACAGCATGCCATGGGCCTAATGGCCATTTAAATTGTTTTTCTCCCACTGCCAGTCCATGCACCAGGGGGGAATGGGATCCACTGCCCCCACTAGGGTCCGGCAAGCCTAGCAGTCTCTCTGTTAGCTTGCAAATCGCAGGAGGTTCGGGTCGTACTGCATCAACGCATCCCTAGCAAGACGTTTTGGTCTTTGTTTAAGTCAACCGCTTCGCGCGGTGTCTGAAAACGCGACAGCCCTTTTGTGCAGAGGACACGGGGAAGGTGCCACGCTTTTGTACTTTCCCCTTGCCGGTTCTGCCACCTTTTCCTTAAAAAGAATAAACACCAATCAGGCTTGGCTCTGAGGAGGATCTTCCTCCAAACACCCAGCCGAGAGAGGCGTCTTCCCCACTCCCTCTGCTCCAATTCGACGCCGAGTGTGAGCCGAGAGCCGGTGCATATTAAAATTCTGCCGGCATCTTCGGCGAGCTGTAATAGATGGGTGCGTTGACTAGGCCCAATATTAGTGATGGTCCTGGGAAACCATCCTTGCTGTTGGCCGCCTGGAGGCAGCTGTGATCCCCGGCTTGTCCTATCTGTCAGTCTATTTGATCTCCAAATGAATTGCTTTTGATAACAGCTATATAAATGCAGAACTGTTCCGCTGGGCCTTCTTAAATGAGACTCCTCTCTTTCATCTCCCAGTCATTTCAAAAAGCAGATAGACTTGTTAGAGGTTTTTAATGCAATGATTTATGTTTTATCTTGCCTGGTTTGAGGCAGCATTTATTTAGCACTAAACTCTTCCTGAGCCTATGGATGAGGTGAAATGCTTGATCACAATATTTGGAATTCAAAATATTATGTGTATGTATGTATGCTTGTGTGTGTGTCAGATATGATTAGACGTACACACCCACACACATAAACACATGCATGTATTTCTCCTACCTACGACATATCACATTTAAAAGCTTCGTGTCAATAAACGGTATAAAAATTGAGAGCGAGAAAAGTAAATGTCTAAATTTATTTTGTTATTTATTAAACTGGATTTACTAGGCTGCCCTTCCCTACAAGTAGGGCTCAGGGAAGCTTAGAACAAAATAGGATACAAAGTTCTTTAAGTTAAAACCAACATTAGGTAAAGGTTTCCCTCGCTCGAAAGCCAGTCGAATCCGACTCTAGGGATGCGGTGCTCATCTCCGTTTCCAAGCCGAAGAGCCAGCGCTGTCCAAAGACGTCTCCGTGGTCACGTGGCCAGCATGACTAGACGCCGATGTGCACGGACCCCTGTTACCTTCCCACTGAAGCGGTACCTATTTATCTACTTGCAGTTTCTTGCTTTCATACTGCTAGGTTGGCAGGAGCTGGGGCCAGAGATGGGAGCTCACTCCATCATGTGGCACTGGGGTCTCGAACTGCCGAACCACCGGCCTTTTGGTCTGCAGCTCAGCGTCTTAACCACTTGAGCCACCGCAGCCCCAAAACCAACATTAAGACCACCTAAAAATAGATCAGTAAGTAGAATATATATATTCAAGATGGCAGGAAAAAATTCAGCTCCCCAGACTCCTTGGGGGGAAGGGTTACGAGGGATGGGGAAGTATATGAGAGTGCCCGATGTCATACTGTCCCCATCGCTGTCCTCAACCGAATGCCTGGCGGAACATCTCTGCCTTGCATTCCCTGCGGAAAGGTAATAACTCCCGCGGGGCACGGATGTCTTCCCTGGCCCTGGTTGAAGGCAGCTGGATTTCTCTCGGACCAGGGGACCACCAGGAGGTTCTTATTCCCGGAGTGCAACACTCTTCCAGGGGCAGTCTGAGAGAAGCGGTCCGAAAAGGTATGTCGGTCCCTAAAAGCTAAGGACCAAACCTTGAACCTGATCTGGTGCTCCCCTGGAAGCCAGTGAATATACATATATTTTGAAGAAAATGTCATTTAGTGTTCTGTTTGGAATCTAAACGGACTACATTGGCCTCCATTTCGCGCCTCCGTGACCCCAGTTCAACAGGGCTGGTGGTGGAAACTGCCATGAAGGGACAGTTGATGTATGGCAACGGTGCATGGTTTCCAAGGCAAGAGAGGTTGGCCATCGCCTGCCTCTGCGTAGCAATCCTGGACTTCCTTAGTGGTCTCCCATCCAAGTACTAACCAAAGAGTCTGGGCTAGCCTGGGCAGGAAAGAGTGAGGGTTATTGAAG